>NC_133169.1:34588048-34894393 GCF_040802235.1 Manis javanica | reverse complement strand
CCTATCCCTGGTACCGGGATCTGACACTTCACCTTCATCATTGTTGTGACCCTCACTTCACCTGAAACTTAAACTTATTCTTGCACTCACCCTCACATCAGAGGCGGATCCGAATTCTAACTGCAACCCTACTTCACCCGTACTCCTTATCAAACCCATAACCCTACCCTAGATCTGAACCTTGAATCAGATTATTCACCTTCATCGTTGCTACCCACTATGACACCCTTAATGGTGTGACTCGATCTCACACTCGCCCTCAATTTAGAATTGCACCCTAATTCTGTCCATAACCATATTATCTGCATAAACCTGCATAGACCTTTCCTTACAGAAAACTCTAACCCTGGAACAGGTTCCTTTACCTGCATGCTCACCACCAGCATTGATGTCACCGATGCCATACCTTAATGATGAAGTCCAAACTGGCCTTCACCCACACGTCAGAGTAGGATCCTCTATCTAAACATAACCACATCCACGGCATAAACTAAAACAATTCCCTATCCCTAACCCTAGCACATACCTGTGGCCTGACCATCCATAATCTCCATGGATGTGACCCTTGCCTCATTGTAAGCCTGCGACTGAATTGGACAGTTGCCCTAACCTTGCAGAAGGACCCTCAGTCTAAACGTACCAATACCCTGCCCCTACGGCTTTCCAAAATCCTAACCCTAACCCTAGCCCTGGCTCGTGGTCCTGACACCTCACCTTGACCATTGACGTCAACCATGCCTCACCATAAACCTGATCCACCATCTTGAACTCCCTTTCTCATCAGAACTAGAAGCCAACTCTATCCATAAAGCCACTGTCTCTGCATACCAGAGAGAACAAAAAATTTTAACTCTAAAACTGGTGCCTGGACCTACACACAAAGCGTCATTATCACAAACACCCAGGGATCTCCTCAACACGGAAACGCAAATTCACACTCGCACTCACATCAGAGGTAGACCCTAACCCTAATAATTAACTTATCCTTTCTGCACAACAGCCCTAACCTCTATATTCAAAGCCTAGCCATGACTCTTGGACCTGCCCCTTCACCATAACCGTTGGCATCACCTGCGCTTCATCGTAATCCTAATCTTCAATCCCGAACGTGCCCTCCCATCGGAGAGAAACTCGAAATTTTTCCATAAACCTATCCTTCTTCTACACCTTACAGAACACAATAAACTTACTCTAGCCCTCGGCATTTTACCTGATCCAAAACCAACAGCCTCAATGTCTGTCTTGCCGCACCATAAGCCTGAAGCTCAAGGTGGCCCTCGCCCTCACTTCAGGGTCAGATGCAAACTCTAAATGTTACTCCACATTCCTGTAAATCTTACTGAACACCTAACCCTAACCCTAGCGCGAGGCCTTGGACTAGATTCTTCACCTACAACATTGATGTCAACTAAGACACATCTTAACTCGGAGCCTGAATTTCACATTCTCAATCACAACAGAAGAGAACCCTTATTCTCTCGGTAACCGTCTCTTCCGCAGAGATTTTCTCTTACAGATAGCCCTAACCCTCTCCCAGGACCCTTTCACTGAACCGCTACCATCAGCATCGACGTCTGTCATTCGTTCCCACAACCCTGAAGCTCGTTCTGGCCACTGCCCTCTTGTCAGAGTCGGATCAGAACGCTAAATGTCACTCAATTTTCCGCAGACTCCTTACCTTACAACTAATGCCAACCCTATCCCTGGTGCCAGGATCTGACACTTCACCTTCATCATTGATGTCACACTCACTTCACCTTAAACCTTAAACTTATTCTTGCCCAAAACCTCACATCAGAGGTGGATCCGAATTCTAACTGCAACCCTATCTCACCCGTACTCCTTATCGAACACATAACACTAACCCTAGATCTGACCCTTGAACCAGAATCTTCACCTTCACCGTTGCTATCAACTATGACTCCCTTAATCCTCTGACTCGATCTCACACTCACACTCAATTCAGAATTTTTCGCAAATTCTGTCCATAACCATATTTTCTGCATAGACCTCTCCTTACAGAAAACCCTAACCCTAGCCCCGGATCCTTAACCTGAATGCTCACCGTCAGCATTGGTGTCACCGATGCCACATCTTGATGATGAAGTCCAAGCTGGCCTTCACCCACACGTCAGAGTAGGATGCTTAATCTAAACATAACCACATCCACCGCATAAACTTTAGACAATTGCCTAACCCTAACCCTAGCACATTCCTGTGACCTGAGCCTCCAAAATCATCATGGACGTCACCCTTGCCTCACTGCGACTCAGTTGGACAGTTGCCCTAAACTTGGAGAAGGACCCTCAGTCTAAACGTACCAATTGCCTGCCCCTACAGCTTACCAAAGACCTAACCCTAACACTACCCCTGGCTCGGGCTCCTGAGACCTCACCTTGACCACTGACGTCATCCATGCCTCACCATAAACCTGATCCACCATCTTGCGCACCCTGTCACATCAGACTCAGAAGCTATCTCTATCCGTAAAGAGAATGTTTCTGTATACCAGAGAGAACACAGAATTTTAACCCTGCAACTGATGCCTGGACCTGTATACAGTGTGTCAGCATCGGAGACACCCAGGGATCTCCCAACACGGAAACACAATTTCACAGTCACAGTCACATCAGAGCTAGACCTTAAGTCTTATAATTAACTTATTCTTTCTGTACTAGAGCCCGAACCAGTAATTCTAACCCTAGCCATGACTCTTGGACATGCCCCTTAATCGTAACCATTGGCATCACTCACGCTTCATCGTAATCCTTTACCTCAATCCCGCTCTTGCCCTCCCATCAGAGAGAAACCTGAAGCCTTTCCATAACCCTATCCTTCCTGTACACCTTACAGAACAAAACTAAACTTACTCTAGCCCTTGGGACTATACCTGAACCGACACCATCAGCTTCAACGTCTGTCATGCCGCACCATAAGCCTGAATCTCAAGGTCGCCGTCACCCGCACGTCAGGGACAGATGCGAACTCTAAATGTAACTGCATAATCCTGTCAATCGTACTGAACACCTAACCCTAACCTTAGTGCCAAGCCCTGGACTAGATTTTTCACCCGCAGCAATGATGTCAACTACGACACATCTTAATTCGGAGCTTGAATCTCACACTCGCACTGACATCAGAAGAGAACCCTAGTTCTTTCGGAAACCGTCTTTTCCGCACTGATTTTCTCTTACAGATAACCCTAAGCATATCCCAGGCCCCTTTCACTGAACCGCCACCATCAGCATCGACGTCTGTCATTCCTCCCCATAATCCTGAAGCTCGTTCTGGACGCTGCCCTCATGTCAGAGTCGGATCAGTACTCTAACTGTCACTCAATCTGCAGCATACTCCTTACCTTACAACTAATGCTGACCCTATCCCTGGTACCGGGATCTGACACTTCACCTTCATCATTGTTGTGACCCTCACTTCACCTGAAACTTAAACTTATTCTTGCACTCACCCTCACATCAGAGGCGGATCCGAATTCTAACTGCAACCCTACTTCACCCGTACTCCTTATCAAACCCATAACCCTACCCTAGATCTGAACCTTGAATCAGATTATTCACCTTCATCGTTGCTACCCACTATGACACCCTTAATGGTGTGACTCGATCTCACACTCGCCCTCAATTTAGAATTGCACCCTAATTCTGTCCATAACCATATTATCTGCATAAACCTGCATAGACCTTTCCTTACAGAAAACTCTAACCCTGGAACAGGTTCCTTTACCTGCATGCTCACCACCAGCATTGATGTCACCGATGCCATACCTTAATGATGAAGTCCAAACTGGCCTTCACCCACACGTCAGAGTAGGATCCTCTATCTAAACATAACCACATCCACGGCATAAACTAAAACAATTCCCTATCCCTAACCCTAGCACATACCTGTGGCCTGACCATCCATAATCTCCATGGATGTGACCCTTGCCTCATTGTAAGCCTGCGACTGAATTGGACAGTTGCCCTAACCTTGCAGAAGGACCCTCAGTCTAAACGTACCAATACCCTGCCCCTACGGCTTTCCAAAATCCTAACCCTAACCCTAGCCCTGGCTCGTGGTCCTGACACCTCACCTTGACCATTGACGTCAACCATGCCTCACCATAAACCTGATCCACCATCTTGAACTCCCTTTCTCATCAGAACTAGAAGCCAACTCTATCCATAAAGCCACTGTCTCTGCATACCAGAGAGAACAAAAAATTTTAACTCTAAAACTGGTGCCTGGACCTACACACAAAGCGTCATTATCACAAACACCCAGGGATCTCCTCAACACGGAAACGCAAATTCACACTCGCACTCACATCAGAGGTAGACCCTAACCCTAATAATTAACTTATCCTTTCTGCACAACAGCCCTAACCTCTATATTCAAAGCCTAGCCATGACTCTTGGACCTGCCCCTTCACCATAACCGTTGGCATCACCTGCGCTTCATCGTAATCCTAATCTTCAATCCCGAACGTGCCCTCCCATCGGAGAGAAACTCGAAATTTTTCCATAAACCTATCCTTCTTCTACACCTTACAGAACACAATAAACTTACTCTAGCCCTCGGCATTTTACCTGATCCAAAACCAACAGCCTCAATGTCTGTCTTGCCGCACCATAAGCCTGAAGCTCAAGGTGGCCCTCGCCCTCACTTCAGGGTCAGATGCAAACTCTAAATGTTACTCCACATTCCTGTAAATCTTACTGAACACCTAACCCTAACCCTAGCGCGAGGCCTTGGACTAGATTCTTCACCTACAACATTGATGTCAACTAAGACACATCTTAACTCGGAGCCTGAATTTCACATTCTCAATCACAACAGAAGAGAACCCTTATTCTCTCGGTAACCGTCTCTTCCGCAGAGATTTTCTCTTACAGATAGCCCTAACCCTCTCCCAGGACCCTTTCACTGAACCGCTACCATCAGCATCGACGTCTGTCATTCGTTCCCACAACCCTGAAGCTCGTTCTGGCCACTGCCCTCTTGTCAGAGTCGGATCAGAACGCTAAATGTCACTCAATTTTCCGCAGACTCCTTACCTTACAACTAATGCCAACCCTATCCCTGGTGCCAGGATCTGACACTTCACCTTCATCATTGATGTCACACTCACTTCACCTTAAACCTTAAACTTATTCTTGCCCAAAACCTCACATCAGAGGTGGATCCGAATTCTAACTGCAACCCTATCTCACCCGTACTCCTTATCGAACACATAACACTAACCCTAGATCTGACCCTTGAACCAGAATCTTCACCTTCACCGTTGCTATCAACTATGACTCCCTTAATCCTCTGACTCGATCTCACACTCACACTCAATTCAGAATTTTTCGCAAATTCTGTCCATAACCATATTTTCTGCATAGACCTCTCCTTACAGAAAACCCTAACCCTAGCCCCGGATCCTTAACCTGAATGCTCACCGTCAGCATTGGTGTCACCGATGCCACATCTTGATGATGAAGTCCAAGCTGGCCTTCACCCACACGTCAGAGTAGGATGCTTAATCTAAACATAACCACATCCACCGCATAAACTTTAGACAATTGCCTAACCCTAACCCTAGCACATTCCTGTGACCTGAGCCTCCAAAATCATCATGGACGTCACCCTTGCCTCACTGCGACTCAGTTGGACAGTTGCCCTAAACTTGGAGAAGGACCCTCAGTCTAAACGTACCAATTGCCTGCCCCTACAGCTTACCAAAGACCTAACCCTAACACTACCCCTGGCTCGGGCTCCTGAGACCTCACCTTGACCACTGACGTCATCCATGCCTCACCATAAACCTGATCCACCATCTTGCGCACCCTGTCACATCAGACTCAGAAGCTATCTCTATCCGTAAAGAGAATGTTTCTGTATACCAGAGAGAACACAGAATTTTAACCCTGCAACTGATGCCTGGACCTGTATACAGTGTGTCAGCATCGGAGACACCCAGGGATCTCCCAACACGGAAACACAATTTCACAGTCACAGTCACATCAGAGCTAGACCTTAAGTCTTATAATTAACTTATTCTTTCTGTACTAGAGCCCGAACCAGTAATTCTAACCCTAGCCATGACTCTTGGACATGCCCCTTAATCGTAACCATTGGCATCACTCACGCTTCATCGTAATCCTTTACCTCAATCCCGCTCTTGCCCTCCCATCAGAGAGAAACCTGAAGCCTTTCCATAACCCTATCCTTCCTGTACACCTTACAGAACAAAACTAAACTTACTCTAGCCCTTGGGACTATACCTGAACCGACACCATCAGCTTCAACGTCTGTCATGCCGCACCATAAGCCTGAATCTCAAGGTCGCCGTCACCCGCACGTCAGGGACAGATGCGAACTCTAAATGTAACTGCATAATCCTGTCAATCGTACTGAACACCTAACCCTAACCTTAGTGCCAAGCCCTGGACTAGATTTTTCACCCGCAGCAATGATGTCAACTACGACACATCTTAATTCGGAGCTTGAATCTCACACTCGCACTGACATCAGAAGAGAACCCTAGTTCTTTCGGAAACCGTCTTTTCCGCACTGATTTTCTCTTACAGATAACCCTAAGCATATCCCAGGCCCCTTTCACTGAACCGCCACCATCAGCATCGACGTCTGTCATTCCTCCCCATAATCCTGAAGCTCGTTCTGGACGCTGCCCTCATGTCAGAGTCGGATCAGTACTCTAACTGTCCCTCAATCTGCAGCATACTCCTTACCTTACAATTAATGCTGACCCTATCCCTGGTACCGGGATCTGACACTTCACCTTCATCATTGTTGTGACCCTCACTTCACCTGAAACTTAAACTTATTCTTGCACTCACCCTCACATCAGAGGCGGATCCGAATTCTAACTGCAACCCTACCTCACCCGTACTCCTTATCAAACCCATAACCCTACCCTAGATCTGAACCTTGAATCAGATTATTCACCTTCATCGTTGCTACCCACTATGACACCCTTAATGGTGTGACTCGATCTCACACTCGCCCTCAATTTAGAATTGCACCCTAATTCTGTCCATAACCATATTATCTGCATAAACCTGCATAGACCTTTCCTTACAGAAAACTCTAACCCTGGAACAGGTTCCTTTACCTGCATGCTCACCACCAGCATTGATGTCACCGATGCCATACCTTAATGATGAAGTCCAAACTGGCCTTCACCCACACGTCAGAGTAGGATCCTCTATCTAAACATAACCACATCCACGGCATAAACTAAAACAATTCCCTATCCCTAACCCTAGCACATACCTGTGGCCTGACCATCCATAATCTCCATGGATGTGACCCTTGCCTCATTGTAAGCCTGCGACTGAATTGGACAGTTGCCCTAACCTTGCAGAAGGACCCTCAGTCTAAACGTACCAATACCCTGCCCCTACGGCTTTCCAAAATCCTAACCCTAACCCTAGCCCTGGCTCGTGGTCCTGACACCTCACCTTGACCATTGACGTCAACCATGCCTCACCATAAACCTGATCCACCATCTTGAACTCCCTTTCTCATCAGAACTAGAAGCCAACTCTATCCATAAAGCCACTGTCTCTGCATACCAGAGAGAACAAAAAATTTTAACTCTAAAACTGGTGCCTGGACCTACACACAAAGCGTCATTATCACAAACACCCAGGGATCTCCTCAACACGGAAACGCAAATTCACACTCGCACTCACATCAGAGGTAGACCCTAACCCTAATAATTAACTTATCCTTTCTGCACAACAGCCCTAACCTCTATATTCAAAGCCTAGCCATGACTCTTGGACCTGCCCCTTCACCATAACCGTTGGCATCACCTGCGCTTCATCGTAATCCTAATCTTCAATCCCGAACGTGCCCTCCCATCGGAGAGAAACTCGAAATTTTTCCATAAACCTATCCTTCTTCTACACCTTACAGAACACAATAAACTTACTCTAGCCCTCGGCATTTTACCTGATCCAAAACCAACAGCCTCAATGTCTGTCTTGCCGCACCATAAGCCTGAAGCTCAAGGTGGCCCTCGCCCTCACTTCAGGGTCAGATGCAAACTCTAAATGTTACTCCACATTCCTGTAAATCTTACTGAACACCTAACCCTAACCCTAGCGCGAGGCCTTGGACTAGATTCTTCACCTACAACATTGATGTCAACTAAGACACATCTTAACTCGGAGCCTGAATTTCACATTCTCAATCACAACAGAAGAGAACCCTTATTCTCTCGGTAACCGTCTCTTCCGCAGAGATTTTATCTTACAGATAGCCCTAACCCTCTCCCAGGACCCTTTCACTGAACCGCTACCATCAGCATCGACGTCTGTCATTCGTACCCACAACCCTGAAGCTCGTTCTGGCCACTGCCCTCTTGTCAGAGTCGGATCAGAACGCTAAATGTCACTCAATTTTCCGCAGACTCCTTACCTTACAACTAATGCCAACCCTATCCCTGGTGCCAGGATCTGACACTTCACCTTCATCATTGATGTCACACTCACTTCACCTTAAACCTTAAACTTATTCTTGCCCAAAACCTCACATCAGAGGTGGATCCGAATTCTAACTGCAACCCTATCTCACCCGTACTCCTTATCGAACACATAACACTAACCCTAGATCTGACCCTTGAACCAGAATCTTCACCTTCACCGTTGCTATCAACTATGACTCCCTTAATCCTCTGACTCGATCTCACACTCACACTCAATTCAGAATTTTTCGCAAATTCTGTCCATAACCATATTTTCTGCATAGACCTCTCCTTACAGAAAACCCTAACCCTAGCCCCGGATCCTTAACCTGAATGCTCACCGTCAGCATTGGTGTCACCGATGCCACATCTTGATGATGAAGTCCAAGCTGGCCTTCACCCACACGTCAGAGTAGGATGCTTAATCTAAACATAACCACATCCACCGCATAAACTTTAGACAATTGCCTAACCCTAACCCTAGCACATTCCTGTGACCTGAGCCTCCAAAATCATCATGGACGTCACCCTTGCCTCACTGCGACTCAGTTGGACAGTTGCCCTAAACTTGGAGAAGGACCCTCAGTCTAAACGTACCAATTGCCTGCCCCTACAGCTTACCAAAGACCTAACCCTAACACTACCCCTGGCTCGGGCTCCTGAGACCTCACCTTGACCACTGACGTCATCCATGCCTCACCATAAACCTGATCCACCATCTTGCGCACCCTGTCACATCAGACTCAGAAGCTATCTCTATCCGTAAAGAGAATGTTTCTGTATACCAGAGAGAACACAGAATTTTAACCCTGCAACTGATGCCTGGACCTGTATACAGTGTGTCAGCATCGGAGACACCCAGGGATCTCCCAACACGGAAACACAATTTCACAGTCACAGTCACATCAGAGCTAGACCTTAAGTCTTATAATTAACTTATTCTTTCTGTACTAGAGCCCGAACCAGTAATTCTAACCCTAGCCATGACTCTTGGACATGCCCCTTAATCGTAACCATTGGCATCACTCACGCTTCATCGTAATCCTTTACCTCAATCCCGCTCTTGCCCTCCCATCAGAGAGAAACCTGAAGCCTTTCCATAACCCTATCCTTCCTGTACACCTTACAGAACAAAACTAAACTTACTCTAGCCCTTGGGACTATACCTGAACCGACACCATCAGCTTCAACGTCTGTCATGCCGCACCATAAGCCTGAATCTCAAGGTCGCCGTCACCCGCACGTCAGGGACAGATGCGAACTCTAAATGTAACTGCATAATCCTGTCAATCGTACTGAACACCTAACCCTAACCTTAGTGCCAAGCCCTGGACTAGATTTTTCACCCGCAGCAATGATGTCAACTACGACACATCTTAATTCGGAGCTTGAATCTCACACTCGTACTGACATCAGAAGAGAACCCTAGTTCTTTCGGAAACCGTCTTTTCCGCACTGATTTTCTCTTACAGATAACCCTAAGCGTATCCCAGGCCCCTTTCACTGAACCGCCACCATCAGCATCGACGTCTGTCATTCCTCCCCATAATCCTGAAGCTCGTTCTGGACGCTGCCCTCATGTCAGAGTCGGATCAGTACTCTAACTGTCACTCAATCTGCAGCATACTCCTTACCTTACAACTAATGCTGACCCTATCCCTGGTACCGGGATCTGACACTTCACCTTCATCATTGTTGTGACCCTCACTTCACCTGAAACTTAAACTTATTCTTGCACTCACCCTCACATCAGAGGCGGATCCGAATTCTAACTGCAACCCTACTTCACCCGTACTCCTTATCAAACCCATAACCCTACCCTAGATCTGAACCTTGAATCAGATTATTCACCTTCATCGTTGCTACCCACTATGACACCCTTAATGGTGTGACTCGATCTCACACTCGCCCTCAATTTAGAATTGCACCCTAATTCTGTCCATAACCATATTATCTGCATAAACCTGCATAGACCTTTCCTTACAGAAAACTCTAACCCTGGAACAGGTTCCTTTACCTGCATGCTCACCACCAGCATTGATGTCACCGATGCCATACCTTAATGATGAAGTCCAAACTGGCCTTCACCCACACGTCAGAGTAGGATCCTCTATCTAAACATAACCACATCCACGGCATAAACTAAAACAATTCCCTATCCCTAACCCTAGCACATACCTGTGGCCTGACCATCCATAATCTCCATGGATGTGACCCTTGCCTCATTGTAAGCCTGCGACTGAATTGGACAGTTGCCCTAACCTTGCAGAAGGACCCTCAGTCTAAACGTACCAATACCCTGCCCCTACGGCTTTCCAAAATCCTAACCCTAACCCTAGCCCTGGCTCGTGGTCCTGACACCTCACCTTGACCATTGACGTCAACCATGCCTCACCATAAACCTGATCCACCATCTTGAACTCCCTTTCTCATCAGAACTAGAAGCCAACTCTATCCATAAAGCCACTGTCTCTGCATACCAGAGAGAACAAAAAATTTTAACTCTAAAACTGGTGCCTGGACCTACACACAAAGCGTCATTATCACAAACACCCAGGGATCTCCTCAACACGGAAACGCAAATTCACACTCGCACTCACATCAGAGGTAGACCCTAACCCTAATAATTAACTTATCCTTTCTGCACAACAGCCCTAACCTCTATATTCAAAGCCTAGCCATGACTCTTGGACCTGCCCCTTCACCATAACCGTTGGCATCACCTGCGCTTCATCGTAATCCTAATCTTCAATCCCGAACGTGCCCTCCCATCGGAGAGAAACTCGAAATTTTTCCATAAACCTATCCTTCTTCTACACCTTACAGAACACAATAAACTTACTCTAGCCCTCGGCATTTTACCTGATCCAAAACCAACAGCCTCAATGTCTGTCTTGCCGCACCATAAGCCTGAAGCTCAAGGTGGCCCTCGCCCTCACTTCAGGGTCAGATGCAAACTCTAAATGTTACTCCACATTCCTGTAAATCTTACTGAACACCTAACCCTAACCCTAGCGCGAGGCCTTGGACTAGATTCTTCACCTACAACATTGATGTCAACTAAGACACATCTTAACTCGGAGCCTGAATTTCACATTCTCAATCACAACAGAAGAGAACCCTTATTCTCTCGGTAACCGTCTCTTCCGCAGAGATTTTCTCTTACACATAGCCCTAACCCTCTCCCAGGACCCTTTCACTGAACCGCTACCATCAGCATCGACGTCTGTCATTCGTTCCCACAACCCTGAAGCTCGTTCTGGCCACTGCCCTCTTGTCAGAGTCGGATCAGAACGCTAAATGTCACTCAATTTTCCGCAGACTCCTTACCTTACAACTAATGCCAACCCTATCCCTGGTGCCAGGATCTGACACTTCACCTTCATCATTGATGTCACACTCACTTCACCTTAAACCTTAAACTTATTCTTGCCCAAAACCTCACATCAGAGGTGGATCCGAATTCTAACTGCAACCCTATCTCACCCGTACTCCTTATCGAACACATAACACTAACCCTAGATCTGACCCTTGAACCAGAATCTTCACCTTCACCGTTGCTATCAACTATGACTCCCTTAATCCTCTGACTCGATCTCACACTCACACTCAATTCAGAATTTTTCGCAAATTCTGTCCATAACCATATTTTCTGCATAGACCTCTCCTTACAGAAAACCCTAACCCTAGCCCCGGATCCTTAACCTGAATGCTCACCGTCAGCATTGGTGTCACCGATGCCACATCTTGATGATGAAGTCCAAGCTGGCCTTCACCCACACGTCAGAGTAGGATGCTTAATCTAAACATAACCACATCCACCGCATAAACTTTAGACAATTGCCTAACCCTAACCCTAGCACATTCCTGTGACCTGAGCGACCAAAATCATCATGGACGTCACCCTTGCCTCACTGCGACTCAGTTGGACAGTTGCCCTAAACTTGGAGAAGGACCCTCAGTCTAAACGTACCAATTGCCTGCCCCTACAGCTTACCAAAGACCTAACCCTAACACTACCCCTGGCTCGGGCTCCTGAGACCTCACCTTGACCATTGACGTCATCCATGCCTCACCATAAACCTGATCCACCATCTTGCGCACCCTGTCACATCAGACTCAGAAGCTATCTCTATCCGTAAAGAGAATGTTTCTGTATACCAGAGAGAACACAGAATTTTAACCCTGCAACTGATGCCTGGACCTGTATACAGTGTGTCAGCATCGGAGACACCCAGGGATCTCCCAACACGGAAACACAATTTCACAGTCACAGTCACATCAGAGCTAGACCTTAAGTCTTATAATTAACTTATTCTTTCTGTACTAGAGCCCGAACCAGTAATTCTAACCCTAGCCATGACTCTTGGACATGCCCCTTAATCGTAACCATTGGCATCACTCACGCTTCATCGTAATCCTTTACCTCAATCCCGCACTTGCCCTCCCATCAGAGAGAAACCTGAAGCCTTTCCATAACCCTATCCTTCCTGTACACCTTACAGAACAAAACTAAACTTACTCTAGCCCTTGGGACTATACCTGAACCGACACCATCAGCTTCAACGTCTGTCATGCCGCACCATAAGCCTGAATCTCAAGGTCGCCGTCACCCGCACGTCAGGGACAGATGCGAACTCTAAATGTAACTGCATAATCCTGTCAATCGTACTGAACACCTAACCCTAACCCTAGTGCCAAGCCCTGGACTAGATTTTTCACCCGCAGCAATGATGTCAACTACGACACATCTTAATTCGGAGCTTGAATCTCACACTCGCACTGACATCAGAAGAGAACCCTAGTTCTTTCGGAAACCGTCTTTTCCGCACTGATTTTCTCTTACAGATAACCCTAAGCGTATCCCAGGCCCCTTTCACTGAACCGCCACCATCAGCTTCGACGTCTGTCATTCCTCCCCATAATCCTGAAGCTCGTTCTGGACGCTGCCCTCATGTCAGAGTCGGATCAGTACTCTAACTGTCACTCAATCTGCAGCATACTCCTTACCTTACAACTAATGCTGACCCTATCCCTGGTACCGGGATCTGACACTTCACCTTCATCATTGTTGTGACCCTCACTTCACCTGAAACTTAAACTTATTCTTGCACTCACCCTCACATCAGAGGCGGATCCGAATTCTAACTGCAACCCTACTTCACCCGTACTCCTTATCAAACCCATAACCCTACCCTAGATCTGAACCTTGAATCAGATTATTCACCTTCATCGTTGCTACCCACTATGACACCCTTAATGGTGTGACTCGATCTCACACTCGCCCTCAATTTAGAATTGCACCCTAATTCTGTCCATAACCATATTATCTGCATAAACCTGCATAGACCTTTCCTTACAGAAAACTCTAACCCTGGAACAGGTTCCTTTACCTGCATGCTCACCACCAGCATTGATGTCACCGATGCCATACCTTAATGATGAAGTCCAAACTGGCCTTCACCCACACGTCAGAGTAGGATCCTCTATCTAAACATAACCACATCCACGGCATAAACTAAAACAATTCCCTATCCCTAACCCTAGCACATACCTGTGGCCTGACCATCCATAATCTCCATGGATGTGACCCTTGCCTCATTGTAAGCCTGCGACTGAATTGGACAGTTGCCCTAACCTTGCAGAAGGACCCTCAGTCTAAACGTACCAATACCCTGCCCCTACGGCTTTCCAAAATCCTAACCCTAACCCTAGCCCTGGCTCGTGGTCCTGACACCTCACCTTGACCATTGACGTCAACCATGCCTCACCATAAACCTGATCCACCATCTTGAACTCCCTTTCTCATCAGAACTAGAAGCCAACTCTATCCATAAAGCCACTGTCTCTGCATACCAGAGAGAACAAAAAATTTTAACTCTAAAACTGGTGCCTGGACCTACACACAAAGCGTCATTATCACAAACACCCAGGGATCTCCTCAACACGGAAACGCAAATTCACACTCGCACTCACATCAGAGGTAGACCCTAACCCTAATAATTAACTTATCCTTTCTGCACAACAGCCCTAACCTCTATATTCAAAGCCTAGCCATGACTCTTGGACCTGCCCCTTCACCATAACCGTTGGCATCACCTGCGCTTCATCGTAATCCTAATCTTCAATCCCGAACGTGCCCTCCCATCGGAGAGAAACTCGAAATTTTTCCATAAACCTATCCTTCTTCTACACCTTACAGAACACAATAAACTTACTCTAGCCCTCGGCATTTTACCTGATCCAAAACCAACAGCCTCAATGTCTGTCTTGCCGCACCATAAGCCTGAAGCTCAAGGTGGCCCTCGCCCTCACTTCAGGGTCAGATGCAAACTCTAAATGTTACTCCACATTCCTGTAAATCTTACTGAACACCTAACCCTAACCCTAGCGCGAAGCCTTGGACTAGATTCTTCACCTACAACATTGATGTCAACTAAGACACATCTTAACTCGGAGCCTGAATTTCACATTCTCAATCACAACAGAAGAGAACCCTTATTCTCTCGGTAACCGTCTCTTCCGCAGAGATTTTCTCTTACACATAGCCCTAACCCTCTCCCAGGACCCTTTCACTGAACCGCTACCATCAGCATCGACGTCTGTCATTCGTTCCCACAACCCTGAAGCTCGTTCTGGCCACTGCCCTCTTGTCAGAGTCGGATCAGAACGCTAAATGTCACTCAATTTTCCGCAGACTCCTTACCTTACAACTAATGCCAACCCTATCCCTGGTGCCAGGATCTGACACTTCACCTTCATCATTGATGTCACACTCACTTCACCTTAAACATTAAACTTATTCTTGCCCAAAACCTCACATCAGAGGTGGATCCGAATTCTAACTGCAACCCTATCTCACCCGTACTCCTTATCGAACACATAACACTAACCCTAGATCTGACCCTTGAACCAGAATCTTCACCTTCACCGTTGCTATCAACTATGACTCCCTTAATCCTCTGACTCGATCTCACACTCACACTCAATTCAGAATTTTTCGCAAATTCTGTCCATAACCATATTTTCTGCATAGACCTCTCCTTACAGAAAACCCTAACCCTAGCCCCGGATCCTTAACCTGAATGCTCACCGTCAGCATTGGTGTCACCGATGCCACATCTTGATGATGAAGTCCAAGCTGGCCTTCACCCACACGTCAGAGTAGGATGCTTAATCTAAACATAACCACATCCACCGCATAAACTTTAGACAATTGCCTAACCCTAACCCTAGCACATTCCTGTGACCTGAGCCTCCAAAATCATCATGGACGTCACCCTTGCCTCACTGCGACTCAGTTGGACAGTTGCCCTAAACTTGGAGAAGGACCCTCAGTCTAAACGTACCAATTGCCTGCCCCTACAGCTTTCCAAAGACCTAACCCTAACACTACCCCTGGCTCGGGCTCCTGAGACCTCACCTTGACCATTGACGTCATCCGTGCCTCACCATAAACCTGATCCACCATCTTGCGCACCCTGTCACATCAGACTCAGAAGCTATCTCTATCCGTAAAGAGAATGTTTCTGTATACCAGAGAGAACACAGAATTTTAACCCTGCAACTGATGCCTGGACCTGTATACAGAGTGTCAGCATCGGAGACACCCAGGGATCTCCCAACACGGAAACACAATTTCACAGTCACAGTCACATCAGAGCTAGACCTTAAGTCTTATAATTAACTTATTCTTTCTGTACTAGAGCCCGAACCAGTAATTCTAACCCTAGCCATGACTCTTGGACATGCCCCTTAATCGTAACCATTGGCATCACTCACGCTTCATCGTAATCCTTTACCTCAATCCCGCACTTGCCCTCCCATCAGAGAGAAACCTGAAGCCTTTCCATAACCCTATCCTTCCTGTACACCTTACAGAACAAAACTAAACTTACTCTAGCCCTTGGGACTATACCTGAACCGACACCATCAGCTTCAACATCTGTCATGCCGCACCATAAGCCTGAATCTCAAGGTCGCCGTCACCCGCACGTCAGGGACAGATGCGAACTCTAAATGTAACTGCATAATCCTGTCAATCGTACTGAACACCTAACCCTAACCCTAGTGCCAAGCCCTGGACTAGATTTTTCACCCGCAGCAATGATGTCAACTACGACACATCTTAATTCGGAGCTTGAATCTCACACTCGCACTGACATCAGAAGAGAACCCTAGTTCTTTCGGAAACCGTCTTTTCCGCACTGATTTTCTCTTACAGATAACCCTAAGCGTATCCCAGGCCCCTTTCACTGAACCGCCACCATCAGCATCGACGTCTGTCATTCCTCCCCATAATCCTGAAGCTCGTTCTGGACGCTGCCCTCATGTCAGAGTCGGATCAGTACTCTAACTGTCACTCAATCTGCAGCATACTCCTTACCTTACAACTAATGCTGACCCTATCCCTGGTACCGGGATCTGACACTTCACCTTCATCATTGTTGTGACCCTCACTTCACCTGAAACTTAAACTTATTCTTGCACTCACCCTCACATCAGAGGCTGATCCGAATTCTAACTGCAACCCTACTTCACCCGTACTGCTTATCAAACCCATAACCCTACCCTAGATCTGAACCTTGAATCAGATTATTCACCTTCATCGTTGCTAAACACTATGACACCCTTAATGGTGTGACTCGATCTCACACTCGCCCTCAATTTAGAATTGCACCCTAATTCTGTCCATAACCATATTATCTGCATAAACCTGCATAGACCTTTCCTTACAGAAAACTCTAACCCTGGAACAGGTTCCTTTACCTGCATGCTCACCACCAGCATTGATGTCACCGATGCCATACCTTAATGATGAAGTCCAAACTGGCCTTCACCCACACGTCAGAGTAGGATCCTCTATCTAAACATAACCACATCCACGGCATAAACCAAAACAATTCCCTATCCCTAACCCTAGCACATACCTGTGGCCTGACCATCCATATTCTCCATGGACGTGACCCTTGCCTCATTGTAAGCCTGCGACTGAATTGGACAGTTGCCCTAACCTTGCAGAAGGACCCTCAGTCTAAACGTACCAATACCCTGCCCCTACGGCTTTCCAAAATCCTAACCCTAATCCTAGCCCTGGCTCGTGGTCCTGACACCTCACCTTGACCATTGACGTCAACCATGCCTCACCATAAACCTGATCCACCATCTTGCACTCCCTTTCTCATCAGAACTAGAAGCCAACTCTATCCATAAAGCCAATGTCTCCGCATACCAGAGAGAACAAAAAATTTTAACTCTAAAACTGGTGCCTGGACCTATACACAAAGCGTCACTATCACAAACACCAAGGGATCTCCTCAACACGGAAACGCAAATTCACACTCGCACTCACATCAGAGGTAGACCCTAACCCTAATAATTAACTTATCCTTTCTGCACAACAGCCCTAACCTCTATATTCAAAGCCTAGCCATGACTCTTGGATCTGCCCCTTCACCATAACCATTGGCATCACCTGCGCTTCATCGTAATCCTAATCTTCAATCCCGAACGTGCCCTCCCATCGGAGAGAAACTCGTAATTTTTCCATAAACCTATCCTTCTTCTACACCTTACAGAGCACAATAAACTTACTCTAGCCCTCGGCATTTTACCTGATCCAAAACCAACAGCCTCAATGTCTGTCTTGCCGCACCATAAGCCTGAAGCTCAAGGTGGCCCTCGCCCTCACTTCAGGGTCAGGTGCAAACTCTAAATGTTACTCCACATTCCTGTAAATCTTACTGAACACCTAACCCTAACCCTAGCGCGAAGCCTTGGACTAGATTCTTCACCTACAACATTGATGTCAACTAAGACACATCTTAACTCGGAGCCTGAATTTCACATTCTCAATCACAACAGAAGAGAACCCTTATTCTCTCGGTAACCGTCTCTTCCGCAGAGATTTTCTCTCACAGATAGCCCTAACCCTCTCCCAGGACCCTTTCACTGAACCGCTACCATCAGCATCGATGTCTGTCATTCGTTCCCACAGCCCTGAAGCTCGTTCTGGCCACTGCCCTCTTGTCAGAGTCGGATCAGAACGCTAAATATCACTCAATTTTCTGCAGACTCCTTACCTTATAACTAATGCCAACCCTATCCCTGGTGCCAGGATCTGACACTTCACCTTCATCATTGATGTCACACTCACTTCACCTTAAAACTTAAACTTATTCTTGCACAAAACCTCACATCAGAGGTGGATCCGAATTTTAACTGCAACCCTATCTAACCCGTACTCCTTATCGAAAACATAACCCTAACCCTAGATCTGACCCTTGAACCAGAATCTTCACCTTCACCGTTGCTGTCAACTATGAATCCCTTAATCCTCTGACTCGATCTCACACTCACACTCAATTCAGAATTTTTCGCAAATTCTGTCCATAACCATATTTTCTGCATAGACCTTTCCTTACAGAAAACCCTAACCCTAGCCCCGGATCCTTAACCTGAATGCTCACCGTCAGCATTGATGTCACAGATGCCACATCTTGATGATGAAGTCCACGCTGGCCTTCACCCACACGTCAGAGTAGGATGCTTAATCTAAACATAACCACATCCACCGCATAAACTTTAGACAATTACCTAACCCTAACCCTAGCACATTCCTGTGACCTGAGCCTCCAAAATCATCATGGACGTCACTCTTGCCTCACTGCGACTCAATTGGACAGTTGCCCTAAACTTGGAGAAGGACCCTCAGTCTAAACGTACCAATTGCCTGCCCCTACAGCTTTCCAAAAACCTAACCCTAACACTACCCCTGGCTCGGGGTCCTGACACCTCACCTTGACCATTGACGTCATCCGTGCCTCACCATAAACCTGATCCACCATCTTGCGCACCCTGTCACATCAGACTCAGAAGCTAACTCTATCCGTAAAGAGAATGTTTCTGTATACCAGAGAGAACACAGAATTTTAACCCTGAAACTGATGCCTGGACCTGTATACAGAGTGTCAGCATCGGAGACACCCAGGGATCTTCCAACACGGCAACACAATTTCACAGTCACAGTCACATCAGAGGTAGACCTTAAGTCTTATGATTAACTTATTCTTTCTGTACTAGAGCCCGAACCAGTAATTCTAACCCTAGCCATGACTCTTGGACATGCCCCTTAATCGTAACCATTGGCATCACTCACGCTTCATCGTAATCCTTTACCTCAATCCCGCACTTGCCCTCCCATCAGAGAGAAACCTGAAGCCTTTCCATAACCCTTTCCTTCCTGTACACCTTACAGAACTAAACTAAACTTACTCTAGCCCTTGGGACTATACCTGAACCGACACCATCAGCTTCAACGTCTGTCATGCCTTACCATAAGCCTGAATCTCAAGGTCGCCGTCACCCTCACGTCAGGGACAGATGCGAACTCTAAATGTAACTGCATAATCCTGTCAATCGTACTGAACACCTAACCCTAAGCCTAGTGCCAAGCCCTGGACTAGATTTTTCACCCGCAGCAATGATGTCAACTACAACACATCTTAATTCGGAGCTTGAATCTCACACTCGCACTGACATCAGAAGAGAACCCTAATTCTTTCGGAAACCGTCTTTTCCGCACTGATTTTCTCTTACAGATAACCCTAAGCGTATCCCAGGCCCCTTTCACTGAACCGCCACCATCAGCATCGACGTCTGTCATTCCTCCCCATAATCCTGAAGCTCGTTCTGGACGCTGCCCTCATGTCAGAGTCGGATCAGTACTCTAACTGTCACTCAATCTGCAGCATACTCCTTACCTTACAACTAATGCTGACCCTATCCCTGGTACCGGGATCTGACACTTCACCTTCATCATTGTTGTGACCCTCACTTCACCTGAAACTTAAAATTATTCTTGCACTCACCCTCACATCAGAGGCGGATCCGAATTCTAACTGCAACCCTACTTCACCCGTACTCCTTATCAAACCCATAACCCTACCCTAGATCTGAACCTTGAATCAGATTATTCACCTTCATCGTTGCTACCCACTATGACACCCTTAATGGTGTGACTCGATCTCACACTCGCCCTCAATTTAGAATTGCACCCTAATTCTGTCCATAACCATATTATCTGCATAAACATGCATAGGCCTTTCCTTACAGAAAACTCTAACCCTAGAACAGGTTCCTTTACCTGCATGCTCACCACCAGCATTGATGTCACCGATGCCATACCTTAATGATGAAGTCCAAACTGGCCTTCACCCACACGTCAGAGTAGGATCCTCTATCTAAACATAACCACATCCACGGCATAAACTCAAACAATTCCCTATCCCTAACCCTAGCACATACCTGTGGCCTGACCATCCATAATCTCCATGGATGTGACCCTTGCCTCATTGTAAGCCTGCGACTGAATTGGACAGTTGCCCTAACCTTGCAGAAGGACCCTCAGTCTAAACGTACCAATACCCTGCCCCTACGGCTTTCCAAAATCCTAACCCTAACCCTAGCCCTGGCTCGTGGTCCTGACACCTCACCTTGACCATTGACGTCAACCATGCCTCACCGTAAACCTGATCCACCATCTTGCACTCCCTTTCTCATCAGAACTAGAAGCCAACTCTATCCCTAAAGCCAATGTCTCTGCATACCAGAGAGAACAAAAAATTTTAACTCTAAAACTGGTGCCTGGACCTATACACAAAGCGTCATTATCACAAACACCCAGGGATCTCCTCAACACGGAAACGCAAATTCACACTCGCACTCACATCAGAGGTAGACCCTAACCCTAATAATTAACTTATCCTTTCTGCACAACAGCCCTAACCTCTATATTCAAAGCCTAGCCATGACCCTTGGACCTGCCCCTTCACCATAACCATTGGCATCACCTGCGCTTCATCGTAATCCTAATCTTCAATCCCGAACGTGCCCTCCCATCGGAGAGAAACTCGAAATTTTTCCATAAACCTATCCTTCTTCTACACCTTACAGAACACAATAAACTTACTCTAGCCCTCGGCATTTTACCTGATTCAAAACCAACAGCCTCAATGTCTGTCTTGCCGCACCATAAGCCTGAAGCTCAAGGTGGCCCTCGCCCTCACTTCAGGGTCAGATGCAAACTCTAAATGTTACTCCACATTCCTTTAAATCTTACTGAACACCTAACCCTAACCCTAGCGCGAAGCCTTGGCCTAGATTCTTCACCTACAACATTGATGTCAACTAAGTCACATCTTAACTCGGAGCCTGAATTTCACATTCTCAATCACAACAGAAGAGAACCCTTATTCTCTCGGTAACCGTCTCTTCCGCAGAGATTTTCTCTCACAGATAGCCCTAACCCTCTCCCAGGACCCTTTCACTGAACCGCTACCATCAGCATCGACGTCTGTCATTCGTTCCCACAACCCTGAAGCTCGTTCTGGCCACTGCCCTCTTGTCAGAGTCAGATCAGAACGCTAAATGTCACTCAATTTTCCGCAGACTCCTTACCTTACAACTAATGCCAACCCTATCCCTGGTGCCAGGATCTGACACTTCACCTTCATCA
Source organism: Manis javanica (assembly GCF_040802235.1). Taxonomy (NCBI): domain Eukaryota; kingdom Metazoa; phylum Chordata; class Mammalia; order Pholidota; family Manidae; genus Manis; species Manis javanica. Next base: position 34,872,401 of record NC_133169.1, on the reverse strand, counting down.
TTCATGTCACACTCACTTCACCTTAAACCTTAAACTTATTCTTGCACAAAACCTCACATCAGAGGTGGTTCCGAATTCTAACTGCAACCCTATCTCACCCGTACTCCTTATCGAACACATAACCCTAACCCTAGATCTGACCCTTGAACAGAATCTTCACCTTCACCGTTGCTATCAACTATGACTCCCTTAATCCTCTGACTCGATCTCACACTCACACTCAATTCAGAATTTTTCGCAAATTCTGTCCATAACCATATTTTCTGCATAGACCTTTCCTTACAGAAAACCCTAACCCTAGCCCCGGATCCTTAACCTGAATGCTCACCGTCAGCATTGGTGTCACCGATGCCACATCTTGATTATGAAGTCCAAGCTGGCCTGCACCCACATGTCAGAGTAGGATGCTTAATCTAAACATAACCACATCCACCGCATAAACTTTAGACAATTGCCTAAAACTAACCCTAGCACATTCCTGTGACCTGAGCCTCCAAAATCATCATGGACGTCACCCTTGCCTCACTGCAACTCAATTGGACAGTTGCCCTAAACTTGGAGAAGGACCCTCAGTCTAAACGTACCAATTGCCTGCCCCTACAGCTTTCCAAAAACCTAACCCTAACACTACCCCTGGCTCGGGGTCCTGACACCTCACCTTGACCATTGACGTCATCCGTGCCTCACCATAAACCTGATCCACCATCTTGTGCACCCTGTCACATCAGACTCAGAAGCTAACTCTATCCGTAAAGAGAATGTTTCTGTATGCCAGAGAGAACACAGAATTTTAACCCTGCAACTGATGCCTGCACCTGTATACAGAGTGTCAGCATCGGAGACACCCAGGGATCTCCCAACACGGAAACACAATTTCACAGTCACAGTCACATCAGAGCTAGACCTTAAGTCTTATAATTAACTTATTCTTTCTGTACTAGAGCCCGAACCAGTAATTCTAACCCTAGCCATGACTCTTGGACATGCCCCTTAATCGTAACCATTGGCATCACTCACGCTTCATCGTAATCCTTTACCTCAATCCCGCACTTGCCCTCCCATCAGAGAGAAACCTGAAGGCTTTCCATAACACTATCCTTACTGTACAACTTACAGAACAAAACTAAACTTACTCTAGCCCTTGGAACTATTCCTGAACCGACACCATCAGCTTCAACGTCTGTCATGCCGCACCATAAGCCTGAATCTCAAGGTCGCCGTCACCCTCACGTCAGGGACAGATGCGAACTCTAAATGTAACTGCATAATCCTGTCAATCTTACTGAACACCTAACCCTAACCCTAGTGCCAAGCCCTGGACTAGATTTTTCACCCGCAGCAATGATGTCAACTACGACACATCTTAATTCGGAGCTTGAATCTCACACTCGCACTGACATCAGAAGAGAACCCTATTTCTTTCGGAAACCGTCTTTTCCGCACTGATTTTCTCTTACAGATAACCCTAAGCGTATCCCAGGCCCCTATCACTGAACCGCCACCATCAGCATCGACGTCTGTCATTCCTCCCCATAATCCTGAAGCTCGTTCTGGACGCTGCCCTCATGTCAGAGTCGGATCAGTACTCTAACTGTCACTCAATCTGCAGCATACTCCTTACCTTACAACTAATGCTGACCCTATCCCTGGTACCGGGATCTGACACTTCACCTTCATCATTGTTGTGACCCTCACTTCACCTGAAACTTAAACTTATTCTTGCACTCACCCTCACATCAGAGGCGGATCCGAATTCTAACTGCAACCCTACTTCACTCGTACTCCTTATCAAACCCATAACCCTACCCTAGATCTGAACCTTGAATCAGATTATTCACCTTCATCGTTGCTACCCACTATGACACCCTTAATGGTGTGACTCGATCTCACACTCGCCCTCAATTTAGAATTGCACCCTAATTCTGTCCATAACCATATTATCTGCATAAACCTGCATAGAGCTTTCCTTACAGAAAACTCTAACCCTAGAACAGGTGCCTTTACCTGCATGCTCACCACCAGCATTGATGTCACCGATGCCATACCTTAATGATGAAGTCCAAACTGGCCTTCACCCACACGTCAGAGTAGGATCCTCTATCTAAACATAACCACATCCACGGCATAAACTAAAACAATTCCCTATCCCTAACCCTAGCACATACCTGTGGCCTGACCATCCATAATCTCCATGGATGTGACCCTTGCCTCATTGTAAGCCTGTGACTGAATTGGACAGTTGCCCTAACCTTGCAGAAGGACCCTCAGTCTAAACGTACCAATACCCTGCCCCTACGGCTTTCCAAAATCCTAACCCTAACCCTAGCCCTGGCTCGTGGTCCTGACACCTCACCTTGACCATTGACGTCAACCATGCCTCACCGTAAACCTAATCCACCATCTTGCACTCCCTTTCTCATCAGAACTAGAAGCCAACTCTATCCATAAAGCCAATGTCTCTGCATACCAGAGAGAACAAAAAATTTTAACTCTAAAACTGGTGCCTGGACCTATACACAAAGCGTCATTATCACAAACACCCAGGGATCTCCTCAACACGGAAACGCAAATTCACACTCGCACTCACATCAGAGGTAGACCCTAACCCTAATAATTAACTTATCCTTTCTGCACAACAGCCCTAACCTCTATATTCAAAGCCTAGCCATGACTCTTGGACCTGCCCCTTCACCATAACCATTGGCATCACCTGCGCTTCATCGTAATCCTAATCTTCAATCCCGAACGTGCCCTCCCATCGGAGAGAAACTCGAAATTTTTCCATAAACCTATCCTTCTTCTACACCTTACAGAACACAATAAACTTACGCTAGCCCTCGGCATTTTACCTGATCCAAAACCAACAGCCTCAATGTCTGTCTTGCCGCACCATAAGCCTGAAGCTCAAGGTGGCCCTCGCCCTCACTTCAGGGTTAGATGCAAACTCTAAATGTTACTCCACATTCCTGTAAATCTTACTGAACACCTAACCCTAACCCTAGCGCGAAGCCTTGGACTAGATTCTTCACCTACAACATTGATGTCAACTAAGACACATCTTAACTCGGAGCCTGAATTTCACATTCTCAATCACAACAGAAGAGAACCCTTATTCTCTCGGTAACCGTCTCTTCCGCAGAGATTTTCTCTCACAGATAGCCCTAACCCTCTCCCAGGACCCTTTCACTGAACCGCTACCATCAGCATCGACGTCTGTCATTCGTTCCCACAACCCTGAAGCTCGTTCTGGCCACTGCCCTCTTGTCAGAGTCGGATCAGAACGCTAAATGTCACTCAATTTTCCGCAGACTCCTTACCTTACAACTAATGCCAACCCTATCCCTGGTGCCAGGATCTGACACTTCACCTTCATCATTGATGTCACACTCACTTCACCTTAAACCTTAAACTTATTCTTGCACAAAACCTCACATCAGAGGTGGATCCGAATTCTAACTGCAACCCTATCTCACCCGTACTCCTTATCGAACACATAACCCTAACCCTAGATCTGACCCTTGAACCAGAATCTTCACCTTCACCGTTGCTATCAACTATGACTCCCTTAATCCTCTGACTCGATCTCACAGTCACACTCAATTCAGAATTTTTAGCAAATTCTGTCCATAAACATATTTTCTGCATAGACCTTTCCTTACAGAAAACCCTAACCCTAGCCCCGGATCCTTAACCTGAATGCTCACCGTCAGCATTGGTGTCACCGATGCCACATCTTGATGATGAATTCCACGCTGGCCTTCACCCACACGTCAGAGTAGGATGCTTAATCTAAACATAACCACATCCACTGCATAAACTTTAGACAATTCCCTAACCCTAACCCTAGCACATTCCTGTGACCTGAGCCTCCAAAATCATCATGGACGTCACCCTTGCCTCACTGCGACTCAATTGGACAGTTGCTCTAAACTTGTAGAAGGACCCTCAGTCTAAACGTACCAATTGCCTGCCCCTACAGCTTTCCAAAAACCTTACCCTAACACTACCCCTGGCTCGGGCTCCTGAGACCTCACCTTGACCATTGAAGTCATCTGTGCCTCACCATAAACCTGATCCACCATCTTGCGCACCCTGTCACGTCAGACTCAGAAGCTAACTCTATCCGTAAAGACAATGTTTCTGTATACCAGAGAGAACACAGAATTTTAACCCTGAAACTGATGCCTGCACCTGTACACAGAGTGTCAGCATCGGAGACACCCAGGGATCTCCCAACACGGAAACACAATTTCACAGTCACAGTCACATCAGAGCTAGACCTTAAGTCTTATAATTAACTTATTCTTTCTGTACTAGAGCCCGAACCAGTAATTCTAACCCTAGCCATGACTCTTGGACATGCCCCTTAATCGTAACCATTGGCATCACTCACGCTTCATCGTAATCCTTTACCTCAATCCCGCACTTGCCCTCCCATCAGAGAGAAACCTGAAGCCTTTCCATAACCCTATCCTTCCTGTACACCTTACAGAACAAAACTAAACTTACTCTAGCCCTTGGGACTATACCTGAACCGACACCGTCAGCTTCAACGTCTGTCATGCCGCACCATAAGCCTGAATCTCAAGGTCGCCGTCACCCTCATGTCAGGGACAGATGCGAACTCTAAATGTAACTGTATAATCCTGTCAATCTTACTGAACACCTAACCCTAACCCTAGTGCCAAGCCCTGGACTAGATTTTTCACCCGCAGCAATGATGTCAACTACGACACATCTTAATTCGGAGCTTGAATCTCACACTCGCACTGACATCAGAAGAGAACCCTAATTCTTTCGGAAACTGTCTTTTCCGCTCTGATTTTCTCTTACAGATAACCCTAAGCGTATCCCAGGCCCCTATCACTGAACCGCCACCATCAGCATCGACGTCTGTCATTCCTCCCCATAATCCTGAAGCTCTTTCTGGACGCTGCCCTCATGTCAGAGTCGGATCAGTACTCTAACTGTCACTCAATCTGCAGCATACTCCTTACCTTACAACTAATGCTGACCCTATCCCTGGTACCGGGATCTGACACTACACCTTCATCATTGTTGTGACCCTCACTTCACCTGAAACTTAAACTTATTCTTGCACTCACCCTCACATCAGAGGCGGATCCGAATTCTAACTGCAACCCTACTTCACCCGTACTCCTTATCAAACCCATAACCCTACCCTAGATCTGAACCTTGAATCGGATTATTCACCTTCATCGTTGCTACCCACTATGACACCCTTAATGGTGTGACTCGATCTCACACTCGCCCTCAATTTAGAATTGCACCCTAATTCTGTCCATAACCATATTATCTGCATAAACCTGCATAGACCTTTCCTTACAGAAAACTCTAACCCTGGAACAGGTTCCTTTACCTGCATGCTCACCACCAGCATTGATGTCACCGATGCCATACCTTAATGATGAAGTCCAAACTGGCCTTCACCCACACGTCAGAGTAGGATCCTCTATCTAAACATAACCACATCCACGGCATAAACTAAAACAATTCCCTATCCCTAACCCTAGCACATACCTGTGGCCTGACAATCCGTAATCTCCATGGATGTGACCCTTGCCTCATTGTAAGCCTGCGACTGAATTGGACAGTTGCCCTAAACTTGCAGAAGGACCCTCAGTCTAAACGTACCAATACCCTGCCCCTACGGCTTTCCAAAATCCTAACCCTAACGCTAGCCCTGGCTCGTGGTCCTGACACCTCACCTTGACCATTTTGACGTCAACCATGCCTCATCATAAACCTGATCCACCATCTTTCACTCCCTTTCTCATCAGAACTAGAAGCCAACTTTATCCATAAAGCCAATGTCTCTGCATACCAGAGAGAACAAAAAATTTTAACTCTAAAACTGGTGCCTGGACCTATACACAAAGCGTCATTATCACAAACACCCAGGGATCTCCTCAACACGGAAACGCAAATTCACACTCGCACTCACATCAGAGGTAGACCCTAACCCTAATAATTAACTTATCCTTTCTGCACAACAGCCCTAACCTCTATATTCAAAGCCTAGCCATGACTCTTGGACCTGCCCCTTCACCATAACCATTGGCATCACCTGCGCTTCATCGTAATCCTAATCTTCAATCCCGAACGTGCCCTCCCATCGGAGAGAAACTCGAAATTTTTCCATAAACCTATCCTTCTTCTACACCTTACAGAACACAATAAACTTACTCTAGCCCTCGGCATTTTACCTGATCCAAAACCAACAGCCTCAATGTCTGTCTTGCCGCACCATAAGCCTGAAGCTCAAGGTGGCCCTCGCCCTCACTTCAGGGTCAGATGCAAACTCTAAATGTTACTCCACATTCCTGTAAATCTTACTGAACACCTAACCCTAACCCTAGCGCGAAGCCTTGGACTAGATTCTTCACCTACAACATTGATGTCAACTAAGACACATCTTAACTCGGATCCTGAATTTCACATTCTCAATCACAACAGAAGAGAACCCTTATTCTCTCGGTAACCGTCTCTTCCGCAGAGATTTTCTCTCACAGATAGCCCTAACCCTCTCCCAGGACCCTTTCACTGAACCGCTACCATCAGCATCGACGTCTGTCATTCGTTCCCACAACCCTGAAGCTCGTTCTGGCCACTGCCCTCTTGTCAGAGTCGGATCAGAACGCTAAATGTCACTCAATTTTCCGCAGACTCCTTACCTTACAACTAATGCCAACCCTATCCCTGGTGCCAGGATCTGACACTTCACCTTCATCATTGATGTCACACTCACTTCACCTTAAACCTTAAACTTATTCTTGCACAAAACCTCACATCAGAGGTGGATCCGAATTCTAACTGCAACCCTATCTCACCCGTACTCCTTATCGAACACATAACCCTAACCCTAGATCTGACCCTTGAACCAGAATCTTCACCTTCACCGTTGCTATCAACTATGACTCCCTTAATCCTCTGACTCGATCTCACAGTCACACTCAATTCAGAATTTTTCGCAAATTCTGTCCATAACCATATTTTCTGCATAGACCTTTCCTTACAGAAAACCCTAACCCTAGCCCCGGATCCTTAACCTGAATGCTCACCGTCAGCATTGGTGTCACCGATGCCACATCTTGATGATGAATTCCACGCTGGCCTTCACCCACACGTCAGAGTAGGATGCTTAATCTAAACATAACCACATCCACCGCATAAACTTTCGACAATTCCCTAACCCTAACCCTAGCACATTCCTGTGACCTGAGCCTCCAAAATCATCATGGACGTCACCCTTGCCTCACTGCGACTCAGTTGGGCAGTTGCCCTAAACTTGGAGAAGGACCCTCAGTCTAAACGTACCAATTGCCTGCCCCTACAGCTTTCCAAAGACCTAACCCTAACACTACCCCTGGCTCGGGCTCCTGAGACCTCACCTTGACCATTGACGTCATCCATGCCTCACCATAAACCTGATCCACCATCTTGCGCACCCTGTCACATCAGACTCAGAAGCTATCTCTATCCGTAAAGAGAATGTTTCTGTATACCAGAGAGAACACAGAATTTTAACCCTGCAACTGATGCCTGGACCTGTATACAGTGTGTCAGCATCGGAGACACCCAGGGATCTCCCAACACGGAAACACAATTTCACAGTCACAGTCACATCAGAGCTAGACCTTAAGTCTTATAATTAACTTATTCTTTCTGTACTAGAGCCCGAACCAGTAATTCTAACCCTAGCCATGACTCTTGGACATGCCCCTTAATCGTAACCATTGGCATCACTCACGCTTCATCGTAATCCTTTACCTCAATCCCGCACTTGCCCTCCCATCAGAGAGAAACCTGAAGCCTTTCCATAACCCTATCCTTCCTGTACACCTTACAGAACAAAACTAAACTTACTCTAGCCCTTAGGACTATACCTGAACCGACACCGTCAGCTTCAACGTCTGTCATGCCGCACCATAAGCCTGAATCTCAAGGTCGCCGTCACCCTCATGTCAGGGACAGATGCGAACTCTAAATGTAACTGTATAATCCTGTCAATCTTACTGAACACCTAACCCTAACCCTAGTGCCAAGCCCTGGACTAGATTTTTCACCCGCAGCAATGATGTCAACTACGACACATCTTAATTCGGAGCTTGAATCTCACACTCGCACTGACATCAGAAGAGAACCCTAATTCTTTCGGAAACTGTCTTTTCCGCTCTGATTTTCTCTTACAGATAACCCTAAGCGTATCCCAGGCCCCTATCACTGAACCGCCACCATCAGCATCGACGTCTGTCATTCCTCCCCATAATCCTGAAGCTCGTTCTGGACGCTGCCCTCATGTCAGAGTCGGATCAGTACTCTAACTGTCACTCAATCTGCAGCATACTCCTTACCTTACAACTAATGCTGACCCTATCCCTGGTACCGGGATCTGACACTACACCTTCATCATTGTTGTGACCCTCACTTCACCTGAAACTTAAACTTATTCTTGCACTCACCCTCACATCAGAGGCGGATCCGAATTCTAACTGCAACCCTACTTCACCCGTACTCCTTATCAAACCCATAACCCTACCCTAGATCTGAACCTTGAATCGGATTATTCACCTTCATCGTTGCTACCCACTATGACACCCTTAATGGTGTGACTCGATCTCACACTCGCCCTCAATTTAGAATTGCACCCTAATTCTGTCCATAACCATATTATCTGCATAAACCTGCATAGACCTTTCCTTACAGAAAACTCTAACCCTGGAACAGGTTCCTTTACCTGCATGCTCACCACCAGCATTGATGTCACCGATGCCATACCTTAATGATGAAGTCCAAACTGGCCTTCACCCACACGTCAGAGTAGGATCCTCTATCTAAACATAACCACATCCACGGCATAAACTAAAACAATTCCCTATCCCTAACCCTAGCACATACCTGTGGCCTGACAATCCGTAATCTCCATGGATGTGACCCTTGCCTCATTGTAAGCCTGCGACTGAATTGGACAGTTGCCCTAAACTTGCAGAAGGACCCTCAGTCTAAACGTACCAATACCCTGCCCCTACGGCTTTCCAAAATCCTAACCCTAACGCTAGCCCTGGCTCGTGGTCCTGACACCTCACCTTGACCATTTTGACGTCAACCATGCCTCATCATAAACCTGATCCACCATCTTGCACTCCCTTTCTCATCAGAACTAGAAGCCAACTTTATCCATAAAGCCAATGTCTCTGCATAAAAGAGAGAACAAAAAATTTTAACTCTAAAACTGGTGCCTGGACCTATACACAAAGCGTCATTATCACAAACACCCAGGGATCTCCTCAACACGGAAACGCAAATTCACACTCGCACTCACATCAGAGGTAGACCCTAACCCTAATAATTAACTTATCCTTTCTGCACAACAGCCCTAACCTCTATATTCAAAGCCTATCCATTACTCTTGGACCTGCCCCTTAACCATAACCATTGGCATCACCTGCGCTTCATCGTAATCCGAATCTTCAATCCCGAACGTGCCCTCCCATTGGAGAGATACTCGAAATTTTTCCATAAACCTCTCCTTCTTCTACACTTTACAGAACACAATAAACTTACTCTAGCCCTCGGCATTTTACCTGATCCAAAACCAACAGCCTCAATGTCTGTCTTGCCGCACCATAAGCCTGAAGCTCAAGGTGGCCCTCGCCCTCACTTCAGGGTCAGATGCAAACTCTAAATGTTACTCCACATTCCTGTAAATCTTCCTGAACACCTAACCCTAACCCTAGCGCGAAGCCTTGGACTAGATTCTTCACCTACAACATTGATGTCAACTAAGACACATCTTAACTCGGAGCCTGAATTTCACATTCTCAATCACAACAGAAGAGAACCCTTATTCTCTCGGTAACCGTCTCTTCCGCAGAGATTTTCTCTTACAGATAGCCCTAACCCTCTCCCAGGACCCTTTCACTGAACCGCTACCATCAGCATCGGCGTCTGTCATTCATTCCCACAACCCTGAAGCTCGTTCTGGCCACTGCCCTCTTGTCAGAGTCGGAACAGAACGCTAAATGACACTCAATTTTCCGCAGACTCCTTACCTTACAACTAATGCCAACCCTATCCCTGGTGCCAGGATCTGACACTTCACCTTCATCATTGATGTCACACTCACTTCACCTTAAACCTTAAACTTATTCTTGCACAAAACCTCACATCAGAGGTGGATCCGAATTCTAACTGCAACCCTATCTCACCCGTACTCCTTATCGAACACATAACCCTAACCCTAGATCTGACCCTTGAACCAGAATCTTCACCTTCACCGTTACTATCAACTATGACTCCCTTAATCCTCTGACTCGATCTCACACTCACACTCAATTCAGAATTTTTCGCAAATTCTGTCCATAACCATATTTTCTGCATAGACCTTTCCTTACAGTAAACCCTAACCCTAGCCCCGGATCCTTAACCTGAATGCTCACCGTCAGCATCGGTGTCACCGATGCCACATCTTGATGATGAAGTCCAAGCTGGCCTTCACCCACACGTCAGAGTAGGATGCTTAATCTAAACATAACCACATCCACCGCATAAACTTTAGACAATTGCCTAACCCTAACCCTAGCACATTCCTGTGACCTGAGCCTCCAAAATCATCATGGACGTCACCCTTGCCTCACTGCGACTCAGTTGGACAGTTGCCCTAAACTTGGAGAAGGACCCTCAGTCTAAACGTACCAATTTCCTGCCCCTACAGCTTTCCAAAGACCTAACCCTAACACTACCCCTGGCTCGGGCTCCTGAGACCTCACCTTGACCATTGACGTCATCCGTGCCTCACCATAAACCTGATCCACCATCTTGCGCACCCTGTCACATCAGACTCAGAAGCTAACTCTATCCGTAAAGAGAATGTTTCTGTATACCAGAGAGAACACAGAATTTTAACCCTGAAACTGATGCCTGGACCTGTAGACAGAGTGTCAGCATCGGAGACACCCAGGGATCTCCCAACAGGGAAACACAATTTCACAGTCACAGTCACATCAGAGCTAGACCTTAAGTCTTATAATTAACTTATTCTTTCTGTACTAGAGCCCGATCCAGTAATTGTAACCCTAGCCATGACTCTTGGACATGCCCCTTAATCGTAACCATTGGCATCACTCACGCTTCATCGTAATCCTTTACCTCAATCCCGCACTTGCCCTCCCATCAGAGAGAAACCTGAAGCCTTTCCATAACCCTATCCTTCCTGTACACCTTACAGAACAAAACTAAACTTACTCTAGCCCTTGGGACTATACCTGAACCGACACCGTCAGCTTCAACGTCTGTCATGCCGCACCATAAGCCTGAATCTCAAGGTCGCCGTCACCCGCACGTCAGGGACAGATGCGAACTCTAAATGTAACTGCATAATCCTGTCAATCTTACTGAACACCTAACCCTAACCCTAGTGCCAAGCCCTGGACTAGATTTTTCACCCGCAGCAATGATGTCAACTACGACACATCTTAATTCGGAGCTTGAATCTCACACTCGCACTGACATCAGAAGAGAACCCTAATTCTTTCGGAAACCGTCTTTCCACACTGATTTTCTCTTACAGATAACCCTAAGCATATCCCAGGCCCCTTTCACTGAACCGCCACCATCAGCATCGACGTCTGTCATTCCTCCCCATAATCCTGAAGCTCGTTCTGGACGCTGCCCTCATGTCAGAGTCGGATCAGTACTCTAACTGTCACTCAATCTGCAGCATACTCCTTACCTTACAACTAATGCTGACCCTATCCCTCGTACCGGGATCTGACACTTCACCTTCATCATTGTTGTGACCCTCACTTCACCTTAAACTTAAACTTATTCTTGCACTCACCCTCACATCAGAGGCGGATCCGAATTCTAACTGCAACCCTACTTCACCCGTACTCCTTATCAAACCCATAACCCTACCCTAGATCTGAACCTTGAATCAGATTATTCACCTTCATCGTTGCTACCCACTATGACACCCTTAATGGTGTGACTCGATCTCACACTCGCCCTCAATTTAGAATTGCACCCTAATTCTGTCCATAACCATATTATCTGCATAAACCTGCGTAGACCTTTCCTTACAGAAAACTCTAACCCTGGAACAGGTTCCTTTACCTGCATGCTCACCACCAGCATTGATGTCACCGATGCCATACCTTAATGATGAAGTCCAAACTGGCCTTCACCCACACGTCAGAGTAGGATCCTCTATCTAAACATAACCACATCCACGGCATAAACTAAAACAATTCCCTATCCCTAACCCTAGCACATACCTGTGGCCTGACCATCCATAATCTCCATGGATGTGACCCTTGCCTCATTGTAAGCCTGCGACTGAATTGGACAGTTGCCCTAACCTTGCAGAAGGACCCTCAGTCTAAACGTACCAATACCCTGCCCCTACGGCTTTCCAAAATCCTAACCCTAACCCTAGCCCTGGCTCGTGGTCCTGACACCTCACCTTGACCATTGACGTCAACCATGCCTCACCATAAACCTGATCCACCATCTTGCACTCCCTTTCTCATCAGAACTAGAAGCCAACTCTATCCATAAAGCCACTGTCTCTGCATCCCAGAGAGAACAAAAAATTTTAACTCTAAAACTGGTGCCTGGACCTATACACAAAGCGTCATTATCACAAACACCCAGGGATCTCCTCAACACGGAAGCGCAAATTCACACTCGCACTCACATCAGAGGTAGACCCTAACCCTAATAATTAACTTATCCTTTCTGCACAACAGCCCTAACCTCTATATTCAAAGCCTAGCCATGACTCTTGGACCTGCCCCTTCACCATAACCATTGGCATCACCTGCGCTTCATCGTAATCCTAATCTTCAATCCCGAACGTGCCCTCCCATCGGAGAGAAACTCGAAATTTTTCCATAAACCTATCCTTCTTCTACACCTTACAGAACACAATAAACTTACTCTAGCCCTCGGCATTTTACCTGATCCAAAACCAACAGCCTCAATGTCTGTCTTGCCGCACCATAAGCCTGAAGCTCAAGGTGGCCCTCGCCCTCACTTCAGGGTCAGATGCAAACTCTAAATGTTACTCCACATTCCTGTAAATCTTACTGAACACCTAACCCTAACCCTAGCGCGAAGCCTTGGACTAGATTCTTCACCTACAACATTGATGTCAACTAAGACACATCTTAACTCGGAGCCTGAATTTCAATTTCTCAATCACAACAGAAGAGAACCCTTATTCTCTCGGTAACCGTCTCTTCCGCAGAGATTTTCTCTTACAGATAGCCCTAATCCTCTCCCAGGACCCTTTCACTGAACCGCTACCATCAGCATCGACGTCTGTCATTCGTTCCCACAACCCTGAAGCTCGTTCTGGCCACTGCCCTCTTGTCAGAGTCGGATCAGAACGCTAAATGTCACTCAATTTTCCGCAGACTCCTTAACTTACAACTAATGCCAACCCTATCCCTGGTGCCAGGATCTGACACTTCACCTTCATCATTGATGTCACACTCACTTCACCTTAAACCTTAAACTTATTCTTGCACAAAACCTCACATCAGAGGTGGATCCGAATTCTAACTGCAACCCTATCCTACCCGTACTCCTTATCGAACACATAACCCTAACCCTAGATCTGACCCTTGAACCAGAATCTTCACCTTCACCGTTGCTATCAACTATGACTCCCTTAATCCTCTGACTCGATCTCACACTCACACTCAATTCAGAATTTTTCGCAAATTCTGTCCATAACCATATTTTCTCCATAGACCTTTCCTTACAGAAAACCCTAACCCTAGCCCCGGATCCTTATCCTGAATGCTCACCGTCATCATCGGTGTCACCGATGCCACATCTTGATGATGAAGTCCTAGCTGGCCTTCACACACACGTCAGAGTAGGATGCTTAATCTAAACATAACCACATCCACCGCATAAACTTTAGACAATTACCTAACCCTAACTCTAGCACATTCCTGTGACCTGAGCCTCCAAAATCATCATGGAAGTCACCCTTGCCTCACTGCGACTCAGTTGGACAGTTGCCCTAAACTTGGAGAAGGACCCTCAGTCTAAACGTACCAATTTCCTGCCCCTACAGCTTTCCAAAAACCTAACCCTAACACTACCCCTGGCTCGGGCTCCTGAGACCTCACCTTGACCATTGACGTCATCCATGCCGCACCATAAACCTGATCCACCATCTTGCGCACCCTGTCACATCAGACTCAGAAGCTAACTCTATCCGTAAAGAGAATGTTTCTGTATACCAGAGAGAACACAGAATTTTAACCCTGAAACTGATGCCTGGACCTGTAAACAGAGTGTCAGCATAGGAGACACCCAGGGGTCTCCCAACACGGAAACACAATTTGACAGTCACAGTCACATCAGAGCTAGACCTTAAGTCTTATAGTTAACTTATTCTTTCTGTACTAGAGCCCGAACCAGTAATTCTAACCCTAGCCATGACTCTTGTACATGCCCCTTAATCGTAACCATTGGCATCACTCACGCTTCATCGTAATCCTTTACCTCAATCCCGCACTTGCCCTCCCATCAGAGAGAAACCTGAAGCCTTTCCATAACCCTATCCTTCCTGTACACCTTAAAGAACAAAACTAAACTTACTCTAGCCCTTGGAACTATACGTAAACCGACACCATCAGCTTCAACGTCTGTCATGCCGCACCATAAGCCTTAATCTCAAGGTCGCCGTCACCCGCACGTCAGGGACAGATGCAAACTCTAAATGTAACTGCATAATCCTGTCAATCTTACTGAACACCTAACCCTAACCCTAGTGCCAAGCCCTGGACTAGATTTTTCACCCGCAGCAATGATGTCAACTACGACACATCTTAATTCGGAGCTTGAATCTCACACTCGCACTGACATCAGAAGAGAACCCTAATTCTTTCGGAAACCGTCTTTTCCGCACTGATTTTCTCTTACAGATAACCCTAAGCGTATCCCAGGCCCCTTTCACTGAACCGCCACCATCAGCATCGACGTCTGTCATTCCTCCCCATAATCCTGAAGCTCGTTATGGACGAGGCCCTCATGTCAGAGTCGGATCAGTACTCTAACTGTCACTCAATCTGCAGCATACTCCTTACCTTACAACTAATGCTGACCCTATCCCTGGTACCGGGATCTGACACTTCACCTTCATCATTGTTGTGACCCTCACTTCACCTGAAACTTAAACTTATTCTTGCACTCACCCTCACATCAGAGGCGGATCCGAATTCTAACTGCAACCCTACTTCACCCGTACTCCTTATCAAACCCATAACCCTACCCTAGATCTGAACCTTGAATCAGATTATTCACCTTCATCGTTGCTACCCACTATGACACCCTTAATGGTGTGACTCGATCTCACACTCGCCCTCAATTTAGAATTGCACCCTAATTCTGTCCATAACCACATTATCTGCATAAACCTGCATAGACCTTTCCTTACAGAAAACTCTAACCCTAGAACAGGTTCCTTTACCTGCATGCTCACCACCAGCATAGATGTCACCGATGCCATACCTTAATGATGAAGTCCAAACTGGCCTTCACCCACACGTCAGAGTAGGATCCTCTATCTAAACATAACCACATCCACGGCATAAACTAAAACAATTCCCTATCCCTAACCCTAGCACATACCTGTGGCCTGACCATCCATAATGTCCATGAATGTGACCCTTGCCTCATTGTAAGCCTGCGACTGAATTGGACAGTTGCCCTAACCTTGCAGAAGGACCCTCAGTCTAAACGTACCAATACCCTGCCCCTACGGCTTTCCAAAATCCTAACCCTAACCCTAGCCCTGGCTAGTGGTCCTGACACCTCACCTTGACCATTGACGTCAACCATGCCTCACCATAAACCTGATCCACCAACTTGCACTCCCTTTCTCATCAGAACTAGAAGCCAACCCTATCCATAAAGCCACTGTCTCTGCATACCAGAGAGAACAAAAAATTTTAACTCTAAAACTGGTGCCTGGACGTATACACAAAGCGTCATTATCACAAACACCCAGGGATCTCCTCAACACGGAAACGCAAATTCACACTCGCACTCACATCAGAGGTAGACCCTAACCCTAATAATTAACTTATCCTTTCTGCACAACAGCCCTAACCTCTATATTCAAAGCCTAGCCATGACTCTTGGACCTGCCCCTTCACCATAACCATTGGCATCACCTGCGCTTCATCGTAATCCTAATCTTCAATCCCGAACGTGCCCTCCCATCGGAGAGAAACTCGAAATTTTTCCATAAACCTATCCTTCTTCTACACCTTACAGAACACAATAAACTTACGCTAGCCCTCGGCATTTTACCTGATCCAAAACCAACAGCCTCAATGTCTGTCTTGCCGCACCATAAGCCTGAAGCTCAAGGTGGCCCTCGCCCTCACTTCAGGGTCAGATGCAAACTCTAAATGTTACTCCACATTCCTGTAAATCTTACTGAACACCTAACCCTAACCCTAGCGCGAATTCTTGGACTAGATTCTTTACCTACAACATTGATGTCAACTAAGACACATCTTAAATCGGAGCCTGAATTTCACATTCTCAATCACAACAGAAGAGAACCCTTATTCTCTCGGTAACCGTCTCTTCCGCAGAGATTTTCTCTCACAGATAGCCCTAACCCTCTCCCAGGACCCTTTCACTGAACCGCTACCATCAGCATCGACGTCTGTCATTCGTGCCCACAACCCTGAAGCTCGTTCTGGCCACTGCCCTCTTGTCAGAGTCGGATCAGAACGCTAAATGTCACTCAATTTTCCGCAGACTCCTTAACTTACAACTAATGCCAACCCTATCCCTGGTGCCAGGATCTGACACTTCACCTTCATCATTGATGTCACACTCACTTCACCTTAAACCTTAAACTTATTCTTGCACAAAACCTCACATCAGAGGTGGATCCGAATTCTAACTGCAACCCTATCTCACCCGTACTCCTTATCGAACACATAACCCTAACCCTAGATCTGACCCTTGAACCAGAATCTTCACCTTCACCGTTGCTATCAACTCTGACTCCCTTAATCCTCTGACTCGATATCACACTCACACTCAATTCAGAATTTTTCGCAAATTCTGTCCATAACCATATTTTCTGCATAGACCTTTCCTTACAGAAAACCCTAACCCTAGCCCCGGATCCTTAACCTGAATGCTCACCGTCAGCATCGGTGTCACCGATGCCACATCTTGATGATGAAGTCCAAGCTGGCCTTCACCCACACGTCAGAGTAGGATGCTTAATCTAAACATAACCACATCCACCGCATAAACTTTAGACAATTACCTAACCCTAACCCTAGCACATTCCTGTGACCTGAGCCTCCAAAATCATCATGGACGTCACCCTTGCCTCACTGCGACTCAGTTGGACAGTTGTCCTAAACTTGGAGAAGGACCCTCAGTCTAAACTTACCAATTGCCTGCCCCTACAGCTTTCCAAAAACCTAACCCTAACACTACCCCTGCCTGGGGCTCCTGAGACCTCACCTTGACCATTGACGTCATCCATGCCTCACCATAAACCTGATCCACCATCTTGCGCACCCTGTCACATCAGACTCAGAAGCTAACTCTATCCGTAAAGAGAATGTTTCTGTATACCAGAGAGAACACAGAATTTTAACCCTGAAACTGATGCCTGGACCTGTATACAGAGTGTCAGCATCGGAGACACCCAGGGATCTCCCAACACGGAAACACAATTTCACAGTCACAGTCACATCAGAGCTAGACCTTAAGTCTTATAATTAACTTATTCTTTCTGTACTAGAGCCCGAACCAGTAATTCTAACCCTAGCCATGACTCTTGGACATGCCCCTTAATCGTAACCATTGGCATCACTCACGCTTCATCGTAATCCTTTACCTCAATCCCGCACTTGCCCTCCCATCAGAGAGAAACCTGAAGCCTTTCCATAACCCTATCCTTCCTGTACACCTTACAGAACAAAACTAAACTTACTCTAGCCCTTGGAACTATACCTGAACCGACACCATCAGCTTCAACGTCTGTCATGCCGCACCATAACCCTGAATCTCAAGGTCGCCGTCACCCTCACGTCAGGGACAGATGCGAACTCTAAATGTAACTGCACAATCCTGTCAATCTTACTGAACACCTAACCCTAACCCTAGTGCCAAGCCCTGGACTAGATTTTTCACCCGCAGCAATGATGTCAACTACGACACATCTTAATTCGGAGCTTGAATCTCACACTCGCACTGACATCAGAAGAGAACCCTAATTCTTTCGGAAACCGTCTTTTCCGCACTGATTTTCTCTTACAGATAACCCTAAGCGTATCCCAGGCCCCTTTCACTGAACCGCCACCATCAGCATCGACGTCTGTCATTCCTCCCCATAATCCTGAAGCTCGTTCTGGACGCTGCCCTCATGTCAGAGTCGGATCAGTACTCTAACTGTCACTCAATCTGCAGCATACTCCTTACCTTACAACTAATGCTGACCCTATCCCTGGTACCGGGATCTGACACTTCACCTTCATCATTGTTGTGACCCTCACTTCACCTTAAACTTAAACTTATTCTTGCACTCACCCTCACATCAGAGGCGGATCCGAATTCTAACTGCAACCCTACTTCACCCGTACTCCTTATCAAACCCATAACCCTACCCGAGATCTGAACCTTGAATCAGATTATTCACCTTCATCGTTGCTACCCACTATGACACCCTTAATGGTGTGACTCGATCTCACACTCGCCCTCAATTTAGAATTGCACCCTAATTCTGTCCATAACCATATTATCTGCATAAACCTGCATAGACCTTTCCTTACAGAAAACTCTAACCCTGGAACAGGTTCCTTTACCTGCATGCTCACCACCAGCATTGATGTCACCGATGCCATACCTTAATGATGAAGTCCAATCTGGCCTTCACCCACACGTCAGAGTAGGATCCTCTATCTAAACATAACCACATCCACGGCATAAACTAAAACAATTCCCTATCCCTACCCCTAGCACATACCTGTGGCCTGACCATCCATAATCTCCATGGATGTGACCCTTGTCTCATTGTAAGCCTGCGACTGAATTGGACAGTTGCCCTAACCTTGCAGAAGGACCCTCAGTCTAAACGTACCAATACCCTGCCCCTACGGCTTTCCAAAATCCTAACCCTAACCCTAGCCCTGGCTCGTGGTCCTGACACCTCACCTTGACCATTGACGTCAACCATGCCTCACCATAAACCTGATCCACCATCTTGCACTCCCTTTCTCATCAGAACTAGAAGCCAACTCTATCCATAAAGCCACTGTCTCTGCATACCAGAGAGAACAAAAAATTTTAACTCTAAAACTGGTGCCTGGACCTATACACAAAGCGTCATTATCACAAACACCCAGGGATCTCCTCAACACGGAAACGCAAATTCACACTCGCACTCACATCAGAGGTAGACCCTAACCCTAATAATTAACTTATCCTTTCTGCACAACAGCCCTAACCTCTATATTCAAAGCCTAGCCATGACTCTTGGACCTGCCCCTTCACCATAACCATTGGCATCACCTGCGCTTCATCGTAATCCTAATCTTCAATCCCGAACGTGCCCTCCCATCGGAGAGAAACTCGAAATTTTTCCATAAACCTATCCTTCTTCTACACCTTACAGAACACAATAAACTTACTCTAGCCCTCGGCATTTTACCTGATCCAAAACCAACAGCCTCAATGTCTGTCTTGCCGCACCATAAGCCTGAAGCTCAAGGTGGCCCTCGCCCTCACTTCAGGGTCAGATGCAAACTCTAAATGTTACTCCACATTCCTGTAAATCTTACTGAACACCTAACCCTAACCCTAGCGCGAAGCCTTGGACTAGATTCTTCACCTACAACATTGATGTCAACTAAGACACATCTTAACTCGGAGCCTGAATTTCACATTCTCAATCACAACAGAAGAGAACCCTTATTCTCTCGGTAACCGTCTCTTCCGCAGAGATTTTCTCTCACAGATAGCCCTAACCCTCTCCCAGGACACTTTCACTGAACCGCTACCATCAGCATCGACGTCTGTCATTCGTTCCCACAACCCTGAAGCTCGTTCTGGCCACTGCCCTCTTGTCAGAGTCGGATCAGAACGCTAAATGTCACTCAATTTTCCGCAGACTCCTTACCTTACAACTAATGCCAACCCTATCCCTGGTGCCAGGATCTGACACTTCACCTTCATCATTGATGTCACACTCACTTCACCTTAAACCTTAAACTTATTCTTGCACAAAACCTCACATCAGAGGTGGATCCGAATTCTAACTGCAACCCTATCTCACCCGTACTCCTTATCGAACACATAACCCTAACCCTAGATCTGACCCTTGAACCAGAATCTTCACCTTCACCGTTGCTATCAACTATGACTCCCTTAATCCTCTGACTCGATCTCACACTCACACTCAATTCAGAATTTTTCGCAAATTCTGTCCATAACCATATTTTCTGCATAGACCTTTCCTTACAGAAAACCCTAACCCTAGCCCCGGATCCTTAACCTGAATGCTCACCGTCAGCATCGGTGTCACCGATGCCACATCTTGATGATGAAGTCCAAGCTGACCTTCACCCACACGTCAGAGTAGGATGCTTAATCTAAACATAACCACATCCACGGCATAAACATTAGACAATTGCCTAACCCTAACCCTAGCACATTCCTGTGACCTGAGCCTCCAAAATCATCATGGACGTCACCCTTGCCTCACTGCGACTCAGTTGGACAGTTGCCCTAAACTTGGAGAAGGACCCTCAGTCTAAACGTACCAATTGCCTTCCCCTACAGCTTTCCAAAAACCTAACCCTAACACTACCCCTGGCTCGGGCTCCTGACACCTCACCTTGACCATTGACGTCATCCATGCCTCACCATAAACCTGATCCACCATCTTGTGCACCCTGTCACATCAGACTCAGAAGCTAACTCTATCCTTAAAGAGAATGTTTCTGTATACCAGAGAGAACACAGAATTTTAACCCTGAAACTGATGCCTGGACCAGTAGACAGAGTGTCAGCATCGGAGACACCCAGGGATCTCCCAACACGGAAACACAATTTCACAGTCACAGTCACATCAGAGCTAGACCTTAAGTCTTATACTTAACTTATTCTTTCTGTACTAGAGCCCGAACCAGTAATTCTAACCCTAGCCATGACTCTTGGACATGCCCCTTAATCGTAACCATTGGCATCACTCACGCTTCATCGTAATCCTTTACCTCAATCCCGCACTTGCCCTCCCATCAGAGAGAAACCTGAAGCCTTTCCATAACCCTATCCTTCCTGTACACCTTACAGAACAAAACTAAACTTACTCTAGCCCTTGGAACTATACCTGAACCGACACCATCAGCTTCAACGTCTGTCATGCCGCACGATAAGCCTGAATCTCAAGGTCGCCGTCACCCGCACGTCAGGGACAGATGCGAACTCTAAATGTAACTGCATAATCCTGTCAATCTTACTGAACACCTAACCCTAACCCTAGTGCCAAGCCCTGGACTAGATTTTTCACCCGCAGCAATGATGTCAACTACGACACATCTTAATTCGGAGCTTGAATCTCACACTCGCACTGACATCAGAAGAGAACCCTAATACTTTCGGAAACCGTCTTTTCCGCACTGATTTTCTCTTACAGATATCCCTAAGCGTATCCCAGGCCCCTTTCACTGAACCGCCACCATCAGCATCGACGTCTGTCATTCCTCCCCATAATCCTGAAGCTCGTTCTGGACGCTGCCCTCATGTCAGAGTCGGATCAGTACTCTAACTGTCACTCCATCTGCAGCATACTCCTTACCTTACAACTAATGCTGACCCTATCCCTGGTACCGGGATCTGACACTTCACCTTCATCATTGTTGTGACCCTCACTTCACCTGAAAGTTAAACTTATTCTTGCACTCACCCTCACACCAGAGGCGGATCCGAATTCTAACTGCAACCCTACTTCAACCGTACTCCTTATCAAACCCATAACCCTACCCTAGATCTGAACCTTGAATCAGATTATTCACCTTCATCGTTGCTACCCACTATGACACCCTTAATGGTGTGACTCGATCTCACACTCGCCCTTAATTTAGAATTGCACCCTAATTCTGTCCATAACCATATTATCTGCATAAACCTGCATAGACCTTTCCTTACAGAAAACTCTAACCCTGGAACAGGTTCCTTTACCTGCATGCTCACCACCAGCATTGATGTCACCGATGCCATACCTTAATGATGAAGTCCAAACTGGCCTTCACCCACACGTCAGAGTAGGATCCTCTATCTAAACATAACCACATCCACGGCATAAACTAAAACAATTCCCTATCCCTAACCCTAGCACATACCTGTGGCCTGACCATCCATAATCTCCATGGATGTGACCCTTGCCTCATTGTAAGCCTGCGACTGAATTGGACAGTTGCCCTAACCTTGCAGAAGGACCCTCAGTCTAAACGTACCAATACCCTGCCCCTACGGCTTTCCAAAATCCTAACCCTAACCCTAGCCCTGGCTCGTGGTCCTGACACCTCACCTTGACCATTGACGTCAACCATGCCTCACCATAAACCTGATCCACCATCTTGCACTCCCTTTCTCATCAGAACTAGAAGCCAACTCTATCCATAAAGCCACTGTCTCTGCATCCCAGAGAGAACAAAAAATTTTAACTCTAAAACTGGTGCCTGGACCTATACACAAAGCGTCATTATCACAAACACCCAGGGATCTCCTCAACACGGAAGCGCAAATTCACACTCGCACTCACATCAGAGGTAGACCCTAACCCTAATAATTAACTTATCCTTTCTGCACAACAGCCCTAACCTCTATATTCAAAGCCTAGCCATGACTCTTGGACCTGCCCCTTCACCATAACCATTGGCATCACCTGCGCTTCATCGTAATCCTAATCTTCAATCCCGAACGTGCCCTCCCATCGGAGAGAAACTCGAAATTTTTCCATAAACCTATCCTTCTTCTACACCTTACAGAACACAATAAACTTACTCTAGCCCTCGGCATTTTACCTGATCCAAAACCAACAGCCTCAATGTCTGTCTTGCCGCACCATAAGCCTGAAGCTCAAGGTGGCCCTCGCCCTCACTTCAGGGTCAGATGCAAACTCTAAATGTTACTCCACATTCCTGTAAATCTTACTGAACACCTAACCCTAACCCTAGCGCGAAGCCTTGGACTAGATTCTTCACCTACAACATTGATGTCAACTAAGACACATCTTAACTCGGAGCCTGAATTTCAATTTCTCAATCACAACAGAAGAGAACCCTTATTCTCTCGGTAACCGTCTCTTCCGCAGAGATTTTCTCTTACAGATAGCCCTAATCCTCTCCCAGGACCCTTTCACTGAACCGCTACCATCAGCATCGACGTGTGTCATTCGTTCCCACAACCCTGAAGCTCGTTCTGGCCACTGCCCTCTTGTCAGAGTCGGATCAGAACGCTAAATGTCACTCAATTTTCCGCAGACTCCTTACCTTACAACTAATGCCAACCCTATCCCTGGTGCCAGGATCTGACACTTCACCTTCATCATTGATGTCACACTCACTTCACCTTAAACCTTAAACTTATTCTTGCACAAAACCTCACATCAGAGGTGGATCCGAATTCTAACTGCAACCCTATCCTACCCGTACTCCTTATCGAACACATAACCCTAACCCTAGATCTGACCCTTGAACCAGAATCTTCACCTTCACCGTTGCTATCAACTATGACTCCCTTAATCCTCTGACTCGATCTCACACTCACACTCAATTCAGAATTTTTCGCAAATTCTGTCCATAACCATATTTTCTCCATAGACCTTTCCTTACAGAAAACCCTAACCCTAGCCCCGGATCCTTATCCTGAATGCTCACCGTCATCATCGGTGTCACCGATGCCACATCTTGATGATGAAGTCCTAGCTGGCCTTCACACACACGTCAGAGTAGGATGCTTAATCTAAACATAACCACATCCACCGCATAAACTTTAGACAATTACCTAACCCTAACCCTAGCACATTCCTGTGACCTGAGCCTCCAAAATCATCATGGACGTCACCCTTGCCTCACTGCGACTCAGTTGGACAGTTGCCCTAAACTTGGAGAAGGACCCTCAGTCTAAACGTACCAATTTCCTTCCCCTACAGCTTTCCAAAAACCTAACCCTAACACTACCCCTGGCTCGGGCTCCTGAGACCTCACCTTGACCATTGACGTCATCCATGCCGCACCATAAACCTGATCCACCATCTTGCGCACCCTGTCACATCAGACTCAGAAGCTAACTCTATCCGTAAAGAGAATGTTTCTGTATACCAGAGAGAACACAGAATTTTAACCCTGAAACTGATGCCTGGACCTGTAAACAGAGTGTCAGCATAGGAGACACCCAGGGGTCTCCCAACACGGAAACACAATTTGACAGTCACAGTCACATCAGAGCTAGACCTTAAGTCTTATAGTTAACTTATTCTTTCTGTACTAGAGCCCGAACCAGTAATTCTAACCCTAGCCATGACTCTTGGACATGCCCCTTAATCGTAACCATTGGCATCACTCACGCTTCATCGTAATCCTTTACCTCAATCCCGCACTTGCCCTCCCATCAGAGAGAAACCTGAAGCCTTTCCATAACCCTATCCTTCCTGTACACCTTAAAGAACAAAACTAAACTTACTCTAGCCCTTGGAACTATACGTAAACCGACACCATCAGCTTCAACGTCTGTCATGCCGCACCATAAGCCTTAATCTCAAGGTCGCCGTCACCCGCACGTCAGGGACAGATGCAAACTCTAAATGTAACTGCATAATCCTGTCAATCTTACTGAACACCTAACCCTAACCCTAGTGCCAAGCCCTGGACTAGATTTTTCACCCGCAGCAATGATGTCAACTACGACACATCTTAATTCGGAGCTTGAATCTCACACTCGCACTGACATCAGAAGAGAACCCTAATTCTTTCGGAAACCGTCTTTTCCGCACTGATTTTCTCTTACAGATAACCCTAAGCGTATCCCAGGCCCCTTTCACTGAACCGCCACCATCAGCATCGACGTCTGTCATTCCTCCCCATAATCCTGAAGCTCGTTATGGACGAGGCCCTCATGTCAGAGTCGGATCAGTACTCTAACTGTCACTCAATCTGCAGCATACTCCTTACCTTACAACTAATGCTGACCCTATCCCTGGTACCGGGATCTGACACTTCACCTTCATCATTGTTGTGACCCTCACTTCACCTGAAACTTAAACTTATTCTTGCACTCACCCTCACATCAGAGGCGGATCCGAATTCTAACTGCAACCCTACTTCACCCGTACTCCTTATCAAACCCATAACCCTACCCTAGATCTGAACCTTGAATCAGATTATTCACCTTCATCGTTGCTACCCACTATGACACCCTTAATGGTGTGACTCGATCTCACACTCGCCCTCAATTTAGAATTGCACCCTAATTCTGTCCATAACCACATTATCTGCATAAACCTGCATAGACCTTTCCTTACAGAAAACTCTAACCCTAGAACAGGTTCCTTTACCTGCATGCTCACCACCAGCATAGATGTCACCGATGCCATACCTTAATGATGAAGTCCAAACTGGCCTTCACCCACACGTCAGAGTAGGATCCTCTATCTAAACATAACCACATCCACGGCATAAACTAAAACAATTCCCTATCCCTAACCCTAGCACATACCTGTGGCCAGACCGTCCATAATGTCCATGAATGTGACCCTTGCCTCATTGTAAGCCTGCGACTGAATTGGACAGTTGCCCTAACCTTGCAGAAGGACCCTCAGTCTAAACGTACCAATACCCTGCCCCTACGGCTTTGCAAAATCCTAACCCTAACCCTAGCCCTGGCTAGTGGTCCTGACACCTCACCTTGACCATTGACGTCAACCATGCCTCACCATAAACCTGATCCACCAACTTGCACTCCCTTTCTCATCAGAACTAGAAGCCAACCCTATCCATAAAGCCACTGTCTCTGCATACCAGAGAGAACAAAAAATTTTAACTCTAAAACTGGTGCCTGGACGTATACACAAAGCGTCATTATCACAAACACCCAGGGATCTCCTCAACACGGAAACGCAAATTCACACTCGCACTCACATCAGAGGTAGACCCTAACCCTAATAATTAACTTATCCTTTCTGCACAACAGCCCTAACCTCTATATTCAAAGCCTAGCCATGACTCTTGGACCTGCCCCTTCACCATAACCATTGGCATCACCTGCGCTTCATCGTAATCCTAATCTTCAATCCCGAACGTGCCCTCCCATCGGAGAGAAACTCGAAATTTTTCCATAAACCTATCCTTCTTCTACACCTTACAGAACACAATAAACTTACGCTAGCCCTCGGCATTTTACCTGATCCAAAACCAACAGCCTCAATGTCTGTCTTGCCGCACCATAAGCCTGAAGCTCAAGGTGGCCCTCGCCCTCACTTCAGGGTCAGATGCAAACTCTAAATGTTACTCCACATTCCTGTAAATCTTACTGAACACCTAACCCTAACCCTAGCGCGAATTCTTGGACTAGATTCTTTACCTACAACATTGATGTCAACTAAGACACATCTTAACTCGGAGCCTGAATTTCACATTCTCAATCACAACAGAAGAGAACCCTTATTCTCTCGGTAACCGTCTCTTCCGCAGAGATTTTCTCTCACAGATAGCCCTAACCCTCTCCCAGGACCCTTTCACTGAACCGCTACCATCAGCATCGACGTCTGTCATTCGTGCCCACAACCCTGAAGCTCGTTCTGGCCACTGCCCTCTTGTCAGAGTCGGATCAGAACGCTAAATGTCACTCAATTTTCCGCAGACTCCTTAACTTACAACTAATGCCAACCCTATCCCTGGTGCCAGGATCTGACACTTCACCTTCATCATTGATGTCACACTCACTTCACCTTAAACCTTAAACTTATTCTTGCACAAAACCTCACATCAGAGGTGGATCCGAATTCTAACTGCAACCCTATCTCACCCGTACTCCTTATCGAACACATAACCCTAACCCTAGATCTGACCCTTGAACCAGAATCTTCACCTTCACCGTTGCTATCAACTATGACTCCCTTAATCCTCTGACTCGATATCACACTCACACTCAATTCAGAATTTTTCGCAAAATCTGTCCATAACCATATTTTCTGCATAGACCTTTCCTTACAGAAAACCCTAACCCTAGCCCCGGATCCTTAACCTGAATGCTCACCGTCAGTATCGGTGTCACCGATGCCACATCTTGATGATGAAGTCCAAGCTGGCCTTCACCCACACGTCAGAGTAGGATGCTTAATCTAAACATAACCACATCCACCGCATAAACTTTAGACAATTACCTAACCCTAACCCTAGCACATTCCTGTGACCTGAGCCTCCAAAATCATCATGGACGTCACCCTTGCCTCACTGCGACTCAGTTGGACAGTTGCCCTAAACTTGGAGAAGGACCCTCAGTCTAAACGTACCAATTGCCTGCCCCTACAGCTTTCCAAAAACCTAACCCTAACACTACCCCTGCCTGGGGCTCCTGAGACCTCACCTTGACCATTGACGTCATCCATGCCTCACCATAAACCTGATCCACCATCTTGCGCACCCTGTCACATCAGACTCAGAAGCTAACTCTATCCGTAAAGAGAATGTTTCTGTATACCAGAGAGAACACAGAATTTTAACCCTGAAACTGATGCCTGGACCTGTATACAGAGTGTCAGCATCGGAGACACCCAGGGATCTCCCAACACGGAAACACAATTTCACAGTCACAGTCACATCAGAGCTAGACCTTAAGTCTTATAATTAACTTATTCTTTCTGTACTAGAGCCCGAACCAGTAATTCTAACCCTAGCCATGACTCTTGGACATGCCCCTTAATCGTAACCATTGGCATCACTCACGCTTCATCGTAATCCTTTACCTCAATCCCGCACTTGCCCTCCCATCAGAGAGAAACCTGAAGCCTTTCCATAACCCTATCCTTCCTGTACACCTTACAGAACAAAACTAAACTTACTCTAGCCCTTGGAACTATACCTGAACCGACACCATCAGCTTCAACGTCTGTCATGCCGCACCATAACCCTGAATCTCAAGGTCGCCGTCACCCTCACGTCAGGGACAGATGCGAACTCTAAATGTAACTGCACAATCCTGTCAATCTTACTGAACACCTAACCCTAACCCTAGTGCCAAGCCCTGGACTAGATTTTTCACCCGCAGCAATGATGTCAACTACGACACATCTTAATTCGGAGCTTGAATCTCACACTCGCACTGACATCAGAAGAGAACCCTAATTCTTTCGGAAACCGTCTTTTCCGCACTGATTTTCTCTTACAGATAACCCTAAGCGTATCCCAGGCCCCTTTCACTGAACCGCCACCATCAGCATCGACGTCTGTCATTCCTCCCCATAATCCTGAAGCTCGTTCTGGACGCTGCCCTCATGTCAGAGTCGGATCAGTACTCTAACTGTCACTCAATTTGCAGCATACTCCTTACCTTACAACTAATGCTGACCCTATCCCTGGTACCGGGATCTGACACTTCACCTTCATCATTGTTGTGACCCTCACTTCACCTTAAACTTAAACTTATTCTTGCACTCACCCTCACATCAGAGGCGGATCCGAATTCTAACTGCAACCCTACTTCACCCGTACTCCTTATCAAACCCATAACCCTACCCGAGATCTGAACCTTGAATCAGATTATTCACCTTCATCGTTGCTACCCACTATGACACCCTTAATGGTGTGACTCGATCTCACACTCGCCCTCAATTTAGAATTGCACCCTAATTCTGTCCATAACCATATTATCTGCATAAACCTGCATAGACCTTTCCTTACAGAAAACTCTAACCCTGGAACAGGTTCCTTTACCTGCATGCTCACCACCAGCATTGATGTCACCGATGCCATACCTTAATGATGAAGTCCAATCTGGCCTTCACCCACACGTCAGAGTAGGATCCTCTATCTAAACATAACCACATCCACGTCATAAACTAAAACAATTCCCTATCCCTACCCCTAGCACATACCTGTGGCCTGACCATCCATAATCTCCATGGATGTGACCCTTGTCTCATTGTAAGCCTGCGACTGAATTGGACAGTTGCCCTAACCTTGCAGAAGGACCCTCAGTCTAAACGTACCAATACCCTGCCCCTACGGCTTTCCAAAATCCTAACCCTAACCCTAGCCCTGGCTCGTGGTCCTGACACCTCACCTTGACCATTGACGTCAACCATGCCTCACCATAAACCTGATCCACCATCTTGCACTCCCTTTCTCATCAGAACTAGAAGCCAACTCTATCCATAAAGCCACTGTCTCTGCATACCAGAGAGAACAAAAAATTTTAACTCTAAAACTGGTGCCTGGACCTATACACAAAGCGTCATTATCACAAACACCCAGGGATCTCCTCAACACGGAAACGCAAATTCACACTCGCACTCACATCAGAGGTAGACCCTAACCCTAATAATTAACTTATCCTTTCTGCACAACAGCCCTAACCTCTATATTCAAAGCCTAGCCATGACTCTTGGACCTGCCCCTTCACCATAACCATTGGCATCACCTGCTCTTCATCGTAATCCTAATCTTCAATCCCGAACGTGCCCTCCCATCGGAGAGAAACTCGAAATTTTTCCATAAACCTATCCTTCTTCTACACCTTACAGAACACAATAAACTTACTCTAGCCCTCGGCATTTTACCTGATCCAAAACCAACAGCCTCAATGTCTGTCTTGCCGCACCATAAGCCTGAAGCTCAAGGTGGCCCTCGACCTCACTTCAGGGTCAGATGCAAACTCTAAATGTTACTCCACATTCCTGTAAATCTTACTGAACACCTAACCCTAACCCTAGCGCGAAGCCTTGGACTAGATTCTTCACCTACAACATTGATGTCAACTAAGACACATCTTAACTCGGAGCCTGAATTTCACATTCTCAATCACAACAGAAGAGAACCCTTATTCTCTCGGTAACCGTCTCTTCCGCAGAGATTTTCTCTCACAGATAGCCCTAACCCTCTCCCAGGACACTTTCACTGAACCGCTACCATCAGCATCGACGTCTGTCATTCGTTCCCACAACCCTGAAGCTCGTTCTGGCCACTGCCCTCTTGTCAGAGTCGGATCAGAACGCTAAATGTCACTCAATTTTCCGCAGACTCCTTACCTTACAACTAATGCCAACCCTATCCCTGGTGCCAGGATCTGACACTTCACCTTCATCATTGATGTCACACTCACTTCACCTTAAACCTTAAACTTATTCTTGCACAAAACCTCACATCAGAGGTGGATCCGAATTCTAACTGCAACCCTATCTCACCCGTACTCCTTATCGAACACATAACCCTAACCCTAGATCTGACCCTTGAACCAGAATCTTCACCTTCACCGTTGCTATCAACTATGACTCCCTTAATCCTCTGACTCGATCTCACACTCACACTCAATTCAGAATTTTTCGCAAATTCTGTCCATAACCATATTTTCTGCATAGACCTTTCCTTACAGAAAACCCTAACCCTAGCCCCGGATCCTTAACCTGAATGCTCACCGTCAGCATCGGTGTCACCGATGCCACATCTTGATGATGAAGTCCAAGCTGACCTTCACCCACACGTCAGAGTAGGATGCTTAATCTAAACATAACCACATCCACGGCATAAACATTAGACAATTGCCTAACCCTAACCCAGGCACATTCCTGTGACCTGAGCCTCCAAAATCATCATGGACGTCACCCTTGCCTCACTGCGACTCAGTTGGACAGTTGCCCTAAACTTGGAGAAGGACCCTCAGTCTAAACGTACCAATTGCCTGCCCCTACAGCTTACCAAAAACCTAACCCTAACACTACCCCTGGCTCGGGCTCCTGAGACCTCACCTTGACCATTGACGTCATCCATGCCTCACCGTAAACCTGATCCACCATCTTGTGCACCCTGTCACATCAGACTCAGAAGCTAACTCTATCCGTAAAGAGAATGTTTCTGTATACCAGAGAGAACACAGAATTTTAACCCTGAAACTGATGCCTGGACCTGTATACAGAGTGTCAGCATCGGAGACACCCAGGGATCTCCCAACACGGAAACACAATTTCACAGTCACAGTCACATCAGAGCTAGACCTTAAGTCTTATAATTAACTTATTCTTTCTGTACTAGAGCCCGAACCAGTAATTCTAACCCTAGCCATGACTCTTGGACATGCCCCTTAATCGTAACCATTGGCATCACTCACGCTTCATCGTAATCCTTTACCTCAATCCCGCACTTGCCCTCCCATCAGAGAGAAACCTGAAGCCTTTCCATAACCCTATCCTTCCTGTACACCTTACAGAACAAAACTAAACTTACTCTAGCCCTTGGAACTATACCTGAACCGACACCATCAGCTTCAACGTCTGTCATGCCGCACCATAAGCCTGAATCTCAAGGTCGCCGTCACCCGCACGTCAGGGACAGATGCGAACTCTAAATGTAACTGCATAATCCTGTCAATCTTACTGAACACCTAACCCTAACCCTAGTGCCAAGCCCTGGACTAGATTTTTCACCCGCAGCAATGATGTCAACTACGACACATCTTAATTCGGAGCTTGAATCTCACACTCGCACTGACATCAGAAGAGAACCCTAATTCTTTCGGAAACCGTCTTTTCCGCACTGATTTTCTCTTACAGATGACCCTAAGCGTATCCCAGGCCCCTTTCACTGAACCGCCACCATCAGCATCGACGTCTGTCATTCCTCCCCATAATCCTGAAGCTCGTTCTGGACGCTGCCCTCATGTCAGAGTCGGATCAGTACTCTAACTGTCACTCAATCTGCAGCATACTCCTTACCTTACAACTAATGCTGACCCTATCCCTGGTACCGGGATCTGACACTTCACCTTCATCATTGTTGTGACCCTCACTTCACCTGAAACTTAAACTTATTCTTGCACTCACCCTCACATCAGAGGCGGATCCGAATTCTAACTGCAACCCTACTTCAACCGTACTCCTTATCAAACCCATAACCCTACCCTAGATCTGAACCTTGAATCAGATTATTCACCTTCATCGTTGCTACCCACTATGACACCCTTAATGGTGTGACTCGATCTCACACTCGCCCTCATTTTAGAATTGCACCCTAATTCTGTCCATAACCATATTATCTGCATAAACCTGCATAGACCTTTCCTTACAGAAAACTCTAACCCTGGAACAGGTTCCTTTACCTGCATGCTCACCACCAGCATTGATGTCACCGATGCCATACCTTAATGATGAAGTCCAAACTGGCCTTCACCCACACGTCAGAGTAGGATCCTCTATCTAAACATAACCACATCCACGGCATAAACTAAAACAATTCCCTATCCCTAACCCTAGCACATACCTGTGGCCTGACCATCCATAATCTCCATGGATGTGACCCTTGCCTCATTGTGAGCCTGCGACTGAATTGGACAGTTGCCCTAACCTTGCAGAAGGACCCTCAGTCTAAACGTACCAATACCCTGCCCCTACGGCTTTCCAAAATCCTAACCCTATCCCTAGCCCTGGCTCGTGGTCCTGACACCTCACCTTGACCATTGACGTCAACCATGACTCACCATAAACCTGATCCACCATCTTGCACTCCCTTTCTCATCAGAACTAGAAGCCAACTCTATCCATAAAGCCACTGTCTCTGCATACCAGAGAGAACAAAAAATTTTAACTCTAAAACTGGTGCCTGGACCTATACACAAAGCGTCATTATCACAAACACCCAGGGATCTCCTCAACACGGAAACGCAAATTCACACTCGCACTCACATCAGAGGTAGACCCTAACCCTAATAATTAACTTATCCTTTCTGCACAACAGCCCTAACCTCTATATTCAAAGCCTAGCCATGACTCTTGGACCTGCCCCTTCACCATAACCATTGGCATCACCTGCGCTTCATCGTAATCCTAATCTTCAATCCCGAACGTGCCCTCCCATCGGAGAGAAACTCGAAATTTTTCCATAAACCTATCCTTCTTCTACACCTTACAGAACACAATAAACTTACTCTAGCCCTCGGCATTTTACCTGATCCAAAACCAACAGCCTCAATGTCTGTCTTGACGCACCATAAGCCTGAAGCTCAAGGTGGCCCTCGCCCTCACTTCAGGGTCAGATGCAAACTCTAAATGTTACTCCACATTCCTGTAAATCTTACTGAACACCTAACCCTAACCCTAGCGCGAAGCCTTGGACTAGATTCTTCACCTACAACATTGATGTCAACTAAGACACATCTTAACTCGGAGCCTGAATTTCACATTCTCAATCACAACAGAAGAGAACCCTTATTCTCTCGGTAACCGTCTCTTCCGCAGAGATTTTCTCTTACAGATAGCCCTAACCCTCTCCCAGGACCCTTTCACTGAACCGCTACCATCAGCATCGACGTCTGTCATTCGTTCCCACAACCCTGAAGCTCGTTCTGGCCACTGCCCTCTTGTCAGAGTCGGATCAGAACGCTAAATGTCACTCAATTTTCCGCAGACTCCTTACCTTACAACTAATGCCAACCCTATCCCTGGTGCCAGGATCTGACACTTCACCTTCATCATTGATGTCACACTCACTTCACCTTAAACCTTAAACTTATTCTTGCACAAAACCTCACATCAGAGGTGGATCCGAATTCTAACTGCAACCCTATCTCACCCGTACTCCTTATCGAACACATAACCCTAACCCTAGATCTGACCCTTGAACCAGAATCTTCACCTTCACCGTTGCTATCAACTATGACTCCCTTAATCCTCTGACTCGATCTCACACTCACACTCAATTCAGAATTTTTCGCAAATTCTGTCCATAACCATATTTTCTGCATAGACCTTTCCTTACAGAAAACACTAACCCTAGCCCCGGATCCTTAACCTGAATGCTCACCGTCAGCATCGGTGTCACCGATGCCACATCTTGATGATGAAGTCCAAGCTGGCCTTCACCCACACGTCAGAGTAGGATGCTTAATCTAAACATAACCACATCCACCGCATAAACTTTAGACAATTGCCTAACCCTAACCCTAGCACATTCCTGTGACCTGAGCCTCCAAAATCATCATGGACGTCACCCTTGCCTCACTGCGACTCAGTTGGACAGTTGCCCTAAACTTGGAGAAGGACCCTCAGTCTAAACGTACCAATTGCCTGCCCCTACAGCTTTCCAAAAACCTAACCCTAACACTACCCCTGGCTCG
This sequence comes from Manis javanica, assembly GCF_040802235.1. NCBI lineage: Eukaryota > Metazoa > Chordata > Mammalia > Pholidota > Manidae > Manis > Manis javanica. The sequence goes on along the minus strand of NC_133169.1, from coordinate 34,837,997 downwards.
GGCTCCTGACACCTCACCTTGACCATTGACGTCATCCATGCCTCACCATAAACCTGATCCACCATCTTGCGCACCCTGTCACATCAGACTCAGAAGCTAACTCTATCCGTAAAGAGAATGTTTCTGTATACCAGAGAGAACACAGAATTTTAACCCTGAAACTGATGCCTGGACCTGTAGACAGAGTGTCAGCATCGGAGACACCCAGGGATCTCCCAACACGGAAACACAATTTCACAGTCACAGTCACATCAGAGCTAGACCTTAAGTCTTATACTTAACTTATTCTTTCTGTACTAGAGCCCGAAGCAGTAATTCTAACCCTAGCCATGACTCTTGGACATGCCCCTTAATCGTAACCATTGGCATCACTCACGCTTCATCGTAATCCTTTACCTCAATCCCGCACTTGCCCTCCCATCAGAGAGAAACCTGAAGCCTTTCCATAACCCTATCCTTCCTGTACACCTTACAGAACAAAACTAAACTTACTCTAGCCCTTGGAACTATACCTGAACCGACACCATCAGCTTCAACGTCTGTCATGCCGCACCATAAGCCTGAATCTCAAGGTCGCCGTCACCCTCACGTCAGGGACAGATGCGAACTCTAAATGTAACTGTATAATCCTGTCAATCTTACTGAACACCTAACCCTAACCCTAGTGCCAAGCCCTGGACTAGATTTTTCACCCGCAGCAATGATGTCAACTACGACACATCTTAATTCGGAGCTTGAATCTCACACTCGCACTGACATCAGAAGAGAACCCTAATTCTTTCGGAAACCGTCTTTTCCGCACTGATTTTCTCTTACAGATAACCCTAAGCGTATCCCAGGCCCCTTTCACTGAACCGCCACCATCAGCATCGACGTCTGTCATTCCTCCCCATAATCCTGAAGCTCGTTCTGGACGCTGCCCTCATGTCAGAGTCGGATCAGTACTCTAACTGTCACTCAATCTGCAGCATACTCCTTACCTTACAACTAATGCTGACCCTATCCCTGGTACCGGGATCTGACACTTCACCTTCATCATTGTTGTGACCCTCACTTCACCTGAAACTTAAACTTATTCTTGCACTCACCCTCACATCAGAGGCGGATCCGAATTCTAACTGCAACCCTACTTCAACCGTACTCCTTATCAAACCCATAACCCTACCCTAGATCTGAACCTTGAATCAGATTATTCACCTTCATCGTTGCTACCCACTATGACACCCTTAATGGTGTGACTCGATCTCACACTCGCCCTCATTTTAGAATTGCACCCTAATTCTGTCCATAACCATATTATCTGCATAAACCTGCATAGACCTTTCCTTACAGAAAACTCTAACCCTGGAACAGGTTCCTTTACCTGCATGCTCACCACCAGCATTGATGTCACCGATGCCATACCTTAATGATGAAGTCCAAACTGGCCTTCACCCACACGTCAGAGTAGGATCCTCTATCTAAACATAACCACATCCACGGCATAAACTAAAACAATTCCCTATCCCTAACCCTAGCACATACCTGTGGCCTGACCATCCATAATCTCCATGGATGTGACCCTTCCCTCATTGTGAGCCTGCGACTGAATTGGACAGTTGCCCTAACCTTGCAGAAGGACCCTCAGTCTAAACGTACCTATACCCTGCCCCTACGGCTTTCCAAAATCCTAACCCTATCCCTAGCCCTGGCTCGTGGTCCTGACACCTCACCTTGACCATTGACGTCAACCATGCCTCACCATAAACCTGATCCACCATCTTGCACTCCCTTTCTCATCAGAACTAGAAGCCAACTCTATCCATAAAGCCACTGTCTCTGCATACCAGAGAGAACAAAAAATTTTAACTCTAAAACTGGTGCCTGGACCTATACACTAAGCGTCATTATCACAAACACCCAGGGATCTCCTCAACACGGAAACGCAAATTCACACTCGCACTCACATCAGAGGTAGACCCTAACCCTAATAATTAACTTATCCTTTCTGCACAACAGCCCTAACCTCTATATTCAAAGCCTAGCCATGACTCTTGGACCTGCCCCTTCACCATAACCATTGGCATCACCTGCGCTTCATCGTAATCCTAATCTTCAATCCCGAACGTGCCCTCCCATCGGAGAGAAACTCGAAATTTTTCCATAAACCTATCCTTCTTCTACACCTTACAGAACACAATAAACTTACTCTAGCCCTCGGCATTTTACCTGATCCAAAACCAACAGCCTCAATGTCTGTCTTGCCGCACCATAAGCCTGAAGCTCAAGGTGGCCCTCGCCCTCACTTCAGGGTCAGATGCAAACTATAAATGTTACTCCACATTCCTGTAAATCTTACTGAACACCTAACCCTAACCCTAGCGCGAAGCCTTGGACTAGATTCTTCACCTACAACATTGATGTCAACTAAGACACATCTTAACTCGGAGCCTGAATTTCACATTCTCAATCACAACAGAAGAGAACCCTTATTCTCTCGGTAACCGTCTCTTCCGCAGAGATTTTCTCTTACAGATAGCCCTAACCCTCTCCCAGGACCCTTTCACTGAACCGCTACCATCAGCATCGACGTCTGTCATTCGTTCCCACAACCCTGAAGCTCGTTCTGGCCACTGCCCTCTTGTCAGAGTCGGATCAGAACGCTAAATGTCACTCAATTTTCCGCAGACTCCTTACCTTACAACTAATGCCAACCCTATCCCTGGTGCCAGGATCTGACACTTCACCTTCATCATTGATGTCACACTCACTTCACCTTAAACCTTAAACTTATTCTTGCACAAAACCTCACATCAGAGGTGGATCCGAATTCTAACTGCAACCCTATCTCACCCGTACTCCTTATCGAACACATAACCCTAACCCTAGATCTGACCCTTGAACCAGAATCTTCACCTTCACCGTTGCTATCAACTATGACTCCCTTAATCCTCTGACTCGATCTCACACTCACACTCAATTCAGAATTTTTCGCAAATTCTGTCCATAACCATATTTTCTGCATAGACGTTTCCTTACAGAAAACCCTAACCCTAGCCCCGGATCCTTAACCTGAATGCTCACCGTCAGCATCGGTGTCACCGATGCCACATCTTGATGATGAAGTCCAAGCTGGCCTTCACCCACACGTCAGAGTAGGATGCTTAATCTAAACATAACCACATCCACCGCATAAACTTTAGACAATTGCCTAACCCTAACCCTAGCACATTCCTGTGACCTGAGCCTCCAAAATCATCATGGACGTCACCCTTGCCTCACTGCGACTCAGTTGGACAGTTGCCCTAAACTTGGAGAAGGACCCTCAGTCTAAACGTACCAATTGCCTGCCCCTACAGCTTTCCAAAAACCTAACCCTAACACTATCCCTGGCTCGGGCTCCTGACACCTCACCTTGACCATTGACGTCATCCATGCCTCACCATAAACCTGATCCACCATCTTGCGCACCCTGTCACATCAGACTCAGAAGCTAACTCTATCCGTAAAGAGAATGTTTCTGTATACCAGAGAGAACACAGAATTTTAACCCTGAAACTGATGCCTGGACCTGTATACAGAGTGTCAGCATCGGAGACACCCAGGGATCTCCCAACACGGAAACACAATTTCACAGTCACAGTCACATCAGAGCTAGACCTTAAGTCTTATACTTAACTTATTCTTTCTGTACTAGAGCCCGAAGCAGTAATTCTAACCCTAGCCATGACTCTTGGACATGCCCCTTAATCGTAACCATTGGCATCACTCACGCTTCATCGTAATCCTTTACCTCAATCCCGCACTTGCCCTCCCATCAGAGAGAAACCTGAAGCCTTTCCATAACCCTATCCTTCCTGTACACCTTACAGAACAAAACTAAACTTACTCTAGCCCTTGGAACTATACCTGAACCGACACCATCAGCTTCAACGTCTGTCATGCCGCACCATAAGCCTGAATCTCAAGGTCGCCGTCACCCTCACGTCAGGGACAGATGCGAACTCTAAATGTAACTGTATAATCCTGTCAATCTTACTGAACACCTAACCCTAACCCTAGTGCCAAGCCCTGGACTAGATTTTTCACCCGCAGCAATGATGTCAACTACGACACATCTTAATTCGGAGCTTGAATCTCACACTCGCACTGACATCAGAAGAGAACCCTAATTCTTTCGGAAACCGTCTTTTCCGCACTGATTTTCTCTTACAGATAACCCTAAGCGTATCCCAGGCCCCTTTCACTGAACCGCCACCATCAGCATCGACGTCTGTCATTCCTCCCCATAATCCTGAAGCTCGTTCTGGACGCTGCCCTCATGTCAGAGTCGGATCAGTACTCTAACTGTCACTCAATCTGCAGCATACTCCTTACCTTACAACTAATGCTGACCCTATCCCTGGTACCGGGATCTGACACTTCACCTTCATCATTGTTGTGACCCTCACTTCACCTGAAACTTAAACTTATTCTTGCACTCACCCTCACATCAGAGGCGGATCCGAATTCTAACTGCAACCCTACTTCACCCGTACTCCTTATCAAACCCATAACCCTACCCTAGATCTGAACCTTGAATCAGATTATTCACCTTCATCGTTGCTACCCACTATGACACCCTTAATGGTGTGACTCGATCTCACACTCGCCCTCAATTTAGAATTGCACCCTAATTCTGTCCATAACCATATTATCTGCATAAACCTGCATAGACCTTTCCTTACAGAAAACTCTAACCCTAGAACAGGTTCCTTTACCTGCATGCTCACCACCAGCATTGATGTCACCGATGCCATACCTTAATGATGAAGTCCAAACTGGCCTTCACCCACACGTCAGAGTAGGATCCTCTATCTAAACATAACCACATCCACGACATAAACTAAAACAATTCCCTATCCCTAACCCTAGCACATACCTGTGGCCTGACCATCCATAATCTCCATGGATGTGACCCTTGCCTCATTGTAAGCCTGCGACTGAATTGGACAGTTGCCCTAACCTTGCAGAAGGACCCTCAGTCTAAACGTACCAATACCCTGCCCCTACGGCTTTCCAAAATCCTAACCCTAACCCTACCCCTGGCTCGTGGTCCTGACACCTCACCTTGACCATTGACGTCAACCATGCCTCACCATAAACCTGATCCACCATCTTGCACTCCCTTTCTCATCAGAACTAGAAGCCAACTCTATCCATAAAGCCACTGTCTCTGCATACCAGAGAGAACAAAAAATTTTAACTCTAAAACTGGTGCCTGGACCTATACACAAAGCGTCATTATCACAAACACCCAGGGATCTCCTCAACACGGAAACGCAAATTCACACTCGCACTCACATCAGAGGTAGACCCTAACCCTAATAATTAACTTATCCTTTCTGCACAACAGCCCTAACCTCTATATTCAAAGTCTAGCCATGACTCTTGGACCTGCCCCTTCACCATAACCATTGGCATCACCTGCGCTTCATCGTAATCCTAATCTTCAATCCCGAACGTGCCCTCCCATCGGAGAGAAACTCGAAATTTTTCCATAAACCTATCCTTCTTCTACACCTTACAGAACACAATAAACTTACTCTAGCCCTCGGCATTTTACCTGATCCAAAACCAACAGCCTCAATGTCTGTCTTGCCGCACCATAAGCCTGAAGCTCAAGGTGGCCCTCGCCCTCACTTCAGGGTCAGATGCAAACTCTAAATGTTACTCCACATTCCTGTAAATCTTACTGAACACCTAACCCTAACCCTAGCGCGAAGCCTTGGACTAGATTCTTCACCTACAACATTGATGTCAACTAAGACACATCTTAACTCGGAGCCTGAATTTCACATTCTCAATCACAACAGAAGAGAACCCTTATTCTCTCGGTAACCGTCTCTTCCGCAGAGATTTTCTCTTACAGATAGCCCTAACCCTCTCCCAGGACCCTTTCACTGAACCGCTACCATCAGCATCGACGTCTGTCATTCGTTCCCACAACCCTGAAGCTCGTTCTGGCCACTGCCCTCTTGTCAGAGTCGGATCAGAACGCTAAATGTCACTCAATTTTATGCAGACTCCTTACCTTACAACTAATGCCAACCCTATCCCTGGTGCCAGGATCTGACACTTCACCTTCATCATTGATGTCACACTCACTTCACCTTAAACCTTAAACTTATTCTTGCACAAAACCTCACATCAGAGGTGGATCCGAATTCTAACTGCAACCCTATCTCACCCGTACTCCTTATCGAACACATAACCCTAACCCTAGATCTGACCCTTGAACCAGAATCTTCACCTTCACCGTTGCTATCAACTATGACTCCCTTAATCCTCTGACTCGATCTCACACTCACACTCAATTCAGAATTTTTCGCAAATTCTGTCCATAACCATATTTTCTGCATAGACCTTTCCTTACAGAAAACCCTAACCCTAGCCCCGGATCCTTAACCTGAATGCTCACCGTCAGCATCGGTGTCACCGATGCCACATCTTGATGATGAAGTCCAAGCTGGCCTTCACCCACACGTCAGAGTAGGATGCTTAATCTAAACATAACCACATCCAACGCATAAACTTTAGACAATTGCCTAACCCTAACCCTAGCACATTCCTGTGACCTGAGCCTCCAAAATCATCATGGACGTCACCCTTGCCTCACTGCGACTCAGTTGGACAGTTGCCCTAAACTTGGAGAAGGACCCTCAGTCTAAACGTACCAATTGCCTGCCCCTACAGCTTTCCAAAAACCTAACCCTAACACTACCCCTGGCTCGGGCTCCTGACACCTCACCTTGACCATTGACGTCATCCATGCCTCACCATAAACCTGATCCACCATCTTGCGCACCCTGTCACATCAGACTCAGAAGCTAACTCTATCCGTAAAGAGAATGTTTCTGTATACCAGAGAGAACACAGAATTTTAACCCTGAAACTGATGCCTGGACCTGTAGACAGAGTGTCAGCATCGGAGACACCCAGGGATCTCCCAACACGGAAACACAATTTCACAGTCACAGTCACATCAGAGCTAGACCTTAAGTCTTATACTTAACTTATTCTTTCTGTACTAGAGCCCGAACCAGTAATTCTAACCCTAGCCATGACTCTTGGACATGCCCCTTAATCGTAACCATTGGCATCACTCACGCTTCATCGTAATCCTTTACCTCAATCCCGCACTTGCCCTCCCATCAGAGAGAAACCTGAAGCCTTTCCATAACCCTCTCCTTCCTGTACACCTTACAGAACAAAACTAAACTTACTCAAGCACTTGGAACTCTACCTGAACCGACACCATCAGCTTCAACGTCTGTCATGCCGCACCATAAGCCTGAATCTCAAGGTCGCCGTCACCCGCACGTCAGGGACAGATGCGAACTCTAAATGTAACTGCATAATCCTGTCAATCTTACTGAACACCTAACCCTAACCCTAGTGCCAAGCCCTGGACTAGATTTTTCACCCGCAGCAATGATGTCAACTACGACACATCTTAATTCGGAGCTTGAATCTCACACTCGCACTGACATCAGAACAGAACCCTAATTCTTTCGGAAACCGTCTTTTCCGCACTGATTTTCTCTTACAGATAACCCTAAGCGTATCCCAGGCCCCTTTCACTGAACCGCCACCATCAGCATCGACGTCTGTCATTCCTCCCCATAATCCTTAAGCTCGTTCTGGACGCTGCCCTCATGTCAGAGTCGGATCAGTACTCTAACTGTCACTCCATCTGCAGCATACTCCTTACCTTACAACTAATGCTGACCCTATCCCTGGTACCGGGATCTGACACTTCACCTTCATCATTGTTGTGACCCTCACTTCACCTGAAACTTAAACTTATTCTTGCACTCACCCTCACATCAGAGGCGGATCCGAATTCTAACTGCAACCCTACTTCACCCGTACTCCTTATCAAACCCATAACCCTACCCTAGATCTGAACCTTGAATCAGATTATTCACCTTCATCGTTGCTACCCACTATGACACCCTTAATGGTGTGACTCGATCTCACACTCGCCCTCAATTGAGAATTGCACCCTAATTCTGTCCATAACCATATTATCTGCATAAACCTGCATAGACCTTTCCTTACAGAAAACTCTAACCCTAGAAAAGGTTCCTTTAAATGCATGCTCACCACCAGCATTGATGTCACCGATGCCATACCTTAATGATGAAGTCCAAACTGGCCTTCACCCACACGTCAGAGTAGGATCCTCTATCTAAACATAACCACATCCACGGCATAAACTAAAACAATTCCCTATCCCTAACCCTAGCACATACCTGTGGCCTGACCTTCCATAATCTCCATGGATGTGACCCTTGCCTCATTGTAAGCCTGCGACTGAATTGGACAGTTGCCCTAACCTTGCAGAAGGACCCTCAGTCTAAACGTACCAATACCCTGCCCCTACGGCTTTCCAAAATCCTAACCCTAACCCTAGCCCTGGCTCGTGGTCCTGACACCTCACCTTGACCATTGACGTCAACCATGCCTCACCATAAAACTGATCCACCATCTTGCACTCCCTTTCTCATCAGAACTAGAAGCCAACTCTATCCATAAAGCCACTGTCTCTGCATACCAGAGAGAACAAAAAATTTTAACTCTAAAACTGGTGCCTGGACCTATACACAAAGCGTCATTATCACAAACACCCAGGGATCTCCTCAACACGGAAACGCAAATTCCCACTCGCACTCACATCAGAGGTAGACCCTAACCCTAATAATTAACTTATCCTTTCTGCACAACATCCCTAACCTCTATATTCAAAGCCTAGCCATGACTCTTGGACCTGCCCCTTCACCATAACCATTGGCATGACCTGCGCTTCATCGTAATCCTAATCTTCAATCCCGAACTTGCCCTCCCATCGGAGAGAAACTCGAAATTTTTCCATAAACCTATCCTTCTTCTACACCTTACAGAACACAATCAACTTACTCTAGCCCTCGGCATTTTACCTGATCCAAAACCAACAGCCTCAATGTCTGTCTTGCCGCACCATAAGCCTGAAGCTCAAGGTGGCCCTCGCCCTCACTTCAGGGTCAGATGCAAACTCTAAATGTTACTCCACATTCCTGTAAATCTTACTGAACACCTAACCCTAACCCTAGCGCGAAGCCTTGGACTAGATTCTTCACCTACAACATTGATGTCAACTAAGACACATCTTAACTCGGAGCCTGAATTTCACATTCTCAATCACAACAGAAGAGAACCCTTATTCTCTCGGTAACCGTCTCTTCCGCAGAGATTTTCTCTTACAGATAGCCCTAACCCTCTCCCAGGACCCTTTCACTGAACCGCTACCATCAGCATCGACGTCTGTCATTCGTTCCCACAAACCTGAAGCTCGTTCTGGCCACTGCCCTCTTGTCAGAGTCGGATCAGAACGCTAAATGTCACTCAACTTTCTGCAGACTCCTTACCTTACAACTAATGCCAACCCTATCCCTGGTGCCAGGATCTGACACTTCACCTTCATCATTGATGTCACACTCACTTCACCTTAAACCTTAAACTTATTCTTGCACAAAAACTCACATCAGAGGTGGATCCGAATTCTAACTGCAACTCTATCTCACCCGTACTCCTTATCGAACACATAACCCTAACCCTAGATCTGACCCTTGAACCAGAATCTTCACCTTCACCGTTGCTATCAACTATGACTCCCTTAATCCTCTGACTCGATCTCACAATCACACTCAATTCAGAATTTTTCGCAAATTCTGTCCGTAACCATATTTTCTGCATAGACCTTTCCTTACAGAAAACCCTAACCCTAGCCCCGGATCCTTAACCTGAATGCTCACCGTCAGCATCGGTGTCACCGATGCCACATCTTGATGATGAAGTCCAAGCTGGCCTTCACCCACACGTCAGAGTAGGATGCTTAATCTAAACATAACCACATCCACTGCATAAACTTTAGACAATTGCCTAACCCTAACCCTAGCACATTCCTGTGACCTGAGCCTCCAAAATCATCATGGACGTCACCCTTGCCTCACTGCGACTCAGTTGGACAGTTGCCCTAAACTTGGAGAAGGACCCTCAGTCTAAACGTACCAATTGCCTGCCCCTACAGCTTTCCAAAAACCTAACCCTAACACTACCCCTGGCTCGGGCTCCTGACACCTCACCTTGACCATTGACGTCATCCATGCCTCACCATAAACCTGATCCACCATCTTGCGCACCCTGTCACATCAGACTCAGAAGCTAACTCTATCCGTAAAGAGAATGTTTCTGTATACCAGAGAGAACACAGAATTTTAACCCTGAAACTGATGCCTGGACCTGTATACAGAGTGTCAGCATCGGAGACACCCAGGGATCTCCCAACACGAAACACAATTTCACAGTCACAGTCACATCAGAGCTAGACCTTAAGTCTTATACTTAACTTATTCTTTCTGTACTAGAGCCCGAACCAGTAATTCTAACCCTAGCCATGACTCTTGGACATGCCCCTTAATCGTAACCATTGGCATCACTCACGCTTCATCGTAATCCTTTACCTCAATCCCGCACTTGCCCTCCCATCAGAGAGAAACCTGAAGCCTTTCCATAACCCTATCCTTCCTGTACACCTTAGAAAACAAAACTAAACTTACTCTAGCCCTTGGGACTATACCTGAACCGACACCATCAGCTTCAACGTCTGTCATGCCGCACCATAAGCCTGAATCTCAAGGTCGCCGTCACCCGCACGTCAGGGACAGATGCGAACTCTAAATGTAACTGCATAATCCTGTCAATCTTACTGAACACCTAACCCTAACCCTAGTGCCAAGCCCTGGACTAGATTTTTCACCCGCAGCAATGATGTCAACTACGACACATCTTAATTCGGAGCTTGAATCTCACACTCGCACTGACATCAGAAGAGAACCCTACTTCTTTCGGAAACCGTCTTTTCCGCACTGATTTTCTCTTACAGATAACCCTAAGCGTATCCCAGGCCCCTTTCACTGAACCGCCACCATCAGCATCGACGTCTGTCATTCCTCCCCATAATCCTGAAGCTCGTTCTGGACGCTGCCCTCATGTCAGAGTCGGATCAGTACTCTAACTGTCACTCAATCTGCAGCATACTCCTTACCTTACAACTAATGCTGACCCTATCCCTGGTACCGGGATCTGACACTTCACCTTCATCATTGTTGTGACCCTCACTTCACCTGAACCTTAAACTTATTCTTGCACTCACCCTCACATCAGAGGCGGATCCGAATTCTAACTGCAACCCTACTTCACCCGTACTCCTTATCAAACCCATAACCCTACCCTAGATCTGAACCTTGAATCAGATTATTCACCTTCATCGTTGCTACCCACTATGACACCCTTAATGGTGTGACTCGATCTCACACTCGCCCTCAATTTAGAATTGCACCCTAATTCTGTCCATAACCATATTATCTGCATAAACCTGCATAGACCTTTCCTTACAGAAAACTCTAACCCTAGAACAGGTTCCTTTACCTGCATGCTCACCACCAGCATTGATGTCACCGATGCCATACCTTAATGATGAAGTCCAAACTGGCCTTCACCCACACGTCAGAGTAGGATCCTCTATCTAAACATAACCACATCCACGGCATAAACTAAAACAATTCCCTATCCCTAACCCTAGCACATACCTGTGGCCTGACCATCCATAATCTCCATGGATGTGACCCTTGCCTCATTGTCAGCCTGCGACTGAATTGGACAGTTGCCCTAACCTTGCAGAAGGACCCTCAGTCTAAACGTACCAATACCCTGCCCCTACGGCTTTCCAAAATCCTAACCCTAACCCTAGCCCTGGCTCGTGGTCCTGACACCTCACCTTGACCATTGACGTCAACCATGCCTCACCATAAACCTGATCCACCATCTTGCACTCCCTTTCTCATCAGAACTAGAAGCCAACTCTATCCATAAAGCCACTGTCTCTGCATACCAGAGAGAACAAAAAATTTTAACTCTAAAACTGGTGCCTGGACCTATACACAAAGCGTCATTATCACAAACACCCAGGGATCTCCTCAACACGGAAACGCAAATTCACACTCGCACTCACATCAGAGGTAGACCCTAACCCTAATAATTAACTTATCCTTTCTGCACAACAGCCCTAACCTCTATATTCAAAGCCTAGCCATGACTCTTGGACCTGCCCCTTCACCATAACCGTTGGCATCACCTGCGCTTCATCGTAATCCTAATCTTCAATCCCGAACGTGCCCTCCCATCGGAGAGAAACTCGAAATTTTTCCATAAACCTATCCTTCTTCTACACCTTACAGAACACAATAAACTTACTCTAGCCCTCGGCATTTTACCTGATCCAAAACCAACAGCCTCAATGTCTGTCTTGCCGCACCATATGCCTGAAGCTCAAGGTGGCCCTCGCCCTCACTTCAGGGTCAGATGCAAACTCTAAATGTTACTCCACATTCCTGTAAATCTTACTGAACACCTAACCCTAACCCTAGCGCGAAGCCTTGGACTAGATTCTTCACCTACAACATTGATGTCAACTAAGACACATCTTAACTCGGAGCCTGAATTTCACATTCTCAATCACAACAGAAGAGAACCCTTATTCTCTCGGTAACCGTCTCTTCCGCAGAGATTTTCTCTCACAGATAGCCCTAACCCTCTCCCAGGACCCTTTCACTGAACCGCTACCATCAGCATCGACGTCTGTCATTCGTTCCCACAACCCTGAAGCTCGTTCTGGCCACTGCCCTCTTGTCAGAGTCGGATCAGAACGCTAAATGTCACTCAATTTTCCGCAGACTCCTTACCTTACAACTAATGCCAACCCTATCCCTGGTGCTTCTGACACTTCACCTTCATCATTGATGTCACACTCACTTCACCTTAAACCTTAAACTTATTCTTGCACAAAACCTCACATCAGAGGTGGATCCGAATTCTAACTGTAACCCTATCTCACCCGTACTCCTTATCGAACACATAACCCTAACCCTAGATCTGAACCTTGAACCAGAATCTTCACCTTCACCGTTGCTATCAACTATGACTCCCTTAATCCTCTGACTCGATCTCACACTCACACTCAATTCAGAATTTTTCGCAAATTCTGTCCATAACCATATTTTCTGCATAGACCTTTCCTTACAGAAAACCCTAACCCTAGCCCCGGTTCCTTAACCTGAATGCTCAACGTCAGCATCGGTGTCACCGATGCCACATCTTGATGATGAAGTCCAAGCTGGCCTTCACCCACACGTCAGAGTAGGATGCTTAATCTAAACATAACCACATCCACCGCATAAACTTTAGACAATTGCCTAACCCTAACCCTAGCACATTCCTGTGACCTGAGCCTCCAAAATCATCATGGACGTCACCCTTGCCTCACTGCGACTCACTTGGACAGTTGCCCTAAACTTGGAGAATGACCCTCAGTCTAAACGTACCAATTGCCTGCCCCTACAGCTTTCCAAAAACCTAACCCTAACACTACCCCTGGCTCGGGCTCCTGAGACCTCACCTTGACCATTGACGTCATCCGTGCCTCACCATAAACCTGATCCACCATCTTGCGCACCCTGTCACATCAGACTCAGAAGCTATCTCTATCCGTAAAGAGAATGTTTCTGTATACCAGAGAGAACACAGAATTTTAACCCTGAAACTGATGCCTGGACCTGTAGACAGAGTGTCAGCATCGGAGACACCCAGGGATCTCCCAACACGGAAACACAATTTCACAGTCACAGTCACATCAGAGCTAGACCTTAAGTCTTATAATTAACTTATTCTTTCTGTACTAGAGCCCGAACCAGTAATTCTAACCCTAGCCATGACTCTTGGACATGCCCCTTAATCGTAACCATTGGCATCACTCACGCTTCATCGTAATCCTTTACCTCAATCCCGCACTTGCCCTCCCATCAGAGAGAAACCTGAAGCCTTTCCATAACCCTATCCTTCCTGTACACCTTACAGAACAAAACTAAACTTACTCTAGCCCTTGGAACTATACATGAACCGACACCATCAGCTTCAATGTCTGTCTTGCCGCACCATAAGCCTGAATCTCAAGGTCGCCGTCACCCTCATGTCAGGGACAGATGCGAACTCTAAATGTAACTGCATAATCCTGTCAATCTTACTGAACACCTAACCCTAACCCTAGTGCCAAGCCCTGGACTAGATTTTTCACCCGCAGCAATGATGTCAACTACGACACATCTTAATTCGGAGCTTGAATCTCACACTCGCACTGACATCAGAAGAGAACCCTACTTCTTTCGGAAACCGTCTTTTCCGCACTGATTTTCTCTTACAGATAACCCTAAGCGTATCCCAGGCCCCTTTCACTGAACCGCCACCATCAGCATCGACGTCTGTCATTCCTCCCCATAATCCTGAAGCTCGTTCTGGACGCTGCCCTCATGTCAGAGTCGGATCAGTACTCTAACTGTCACTCAATCTGCAGCATACTCCTTACCTTACAACTAATGCTGACCCTATCCCTGGTACCGGGATCTGACACTTCACCTTCATCATTGTTGTGACCCTCACTTCACCTGAACCTTAAACTTATTCTTGCACTCACCCTCACATCAGAGGCGGATCCGAATTCTAACTGCAACCCTACCTCACCCGTACTCCTTATCAAACCCATAACCCTACCCTAGATCTGAACCTTGAATCAGATTATTCACCTTCATCGTTGCTACCCACTATGACACCCTTAATGGTGTGACTCGATCTCACACTCGCCCTCAATTTAGAATTGCACCCTAATTCTGTCCATAACCATATTATCTGCATAAACCTGCATAGACCTTTCCTTACAGAAAACTCTAACCCTAGAACAGGTTCCTTTACCTGCATGCTCACCACCAGCATTGATGTCACCGATGCCATACCTTAATGATGAAGTCCAAACTGGCCTTCACCCACACGTCAGAGTAGGATCCTCTATCTAAACATAACCACATCCACGGCATAAACTAAAACAATTCCCTATCCCTAACCCTAGCACATACCTGTGGCCTGACCTTCCATAATCTCCATGGATGTGACCCTTGCCTCATTGTAAGCCTGCGACTGAATTGGACAGTTGCCCTAACCTTGCAGAAGGACCCTCAGTCTAAACGTACCAATACCCTGCCCCTACGGCTTTCCAAAATCCTAACCCTAACCCTAGCCCTGGCTCGTGGTCCTGACACCTCACCTTGACCATTGACGTCAACCATGCCTCACCATAAACCTGATCCACCATCTTGCACTCCCTTTCTCATCAGAACTAGAAGCCAACTCTATCCATAAAGCCACTGTCTCTGCATACCAGAGAGAACAAAATATTTTAACTCTAAAACTGGTGCCTGGACCTATACACAAAGCGCCTTTATCACAAACACCCAGGGATCTCCTCAACACGGAAACGCAAATTCACACTCGCACTCACATCAGAGGTAGACCCTAACCCTAATAATTAACTTATCCTTTCTGCACAACAGCCCTAACCTCTATATTCAAAGCCTAGCCATGACTCTTGGACCTGCCCCTTCACCATAACCATTGGCATCACCTGCGCTTCATCGTAATCCTAATCTTCAATCCCGAACGTGCCCTCCCATCGGAGAGAAACTCGAAATTTTTCCATAAACCTATCCTTCTTCTACACCTTACAGAACACAATAAACTTACTCTAGCCCTCGGCATTTTACCTGATCCAAAACCAACAGCCTCAATGTCTGTCTTGCCGCACCATAAGCCTGAAGCTCAAGGTGGCCCTCGCCCTCACTTCAGGGTCAGATGCAAACTCTAAATGTTACTCCACATTCCTGTAAATCTTACTGAACACCTAACCCTAACACTAGCGCGAAGCCTTGGACTAGATTCTTCACCTACAACATTGATGTCAACTAAGACACATCTTAACTCGGAGCCTGAATTTCACATTCTCAATCACAACAGAAGAGAACCCTTATTCTCTCGGTAACCGTCTCTTCCGCAGAGATTTTCTCTTACAGATAGCCCTAACCCTCTCCCAGGACCCTTTCACTGAACCGCTACCATCAGCATCGACGTCTGTCATTCGTTCCCACAACCCTGAAGCTCGTTCTGGCCACTGCCCTCTTGTCAGAGTCGGATCAGAACGCTAAATGTCACTCAATTTTCCGCAGACTCCTTACCTTACAACTAATGCCAACCCTATCCCTGGTGCCAGGATCTGACACTTCACCTTCATCATTGATGTCACACTCACTTCACCTTAAACCTTAAACTTATTCTTGCACAAAACCTCACATCAGAGGTGGATCCGAATTCTAACTGCAACCCTATCTCACACGTACTCCTTATCGAACACATAACCCTAACCCTAGATCTGACCCTTGAACCAGAATCTTCACCTTCACCGTTGCTATCAACTATGACTCCCTTAATCCTCTGACTCGATCTCACACTCACACTCAATTCAGAATTTTTCGCAAATTCTGTCCATAACCATATTTTCTGCATAGACCTTTCCTTACAGAAAACCCTAACCCTAGCCCCGGTTCCTTAACCTGAATGCTCACCGTCAGCATCGGTGTCACCGATGCCACATCTTGATGATGAAGTCCAAGCTGGCCTTCACCCACACGTCAGAGTAGGATGCTTAATCTAAACATAACCACATCCACCGCATAAACTTTAGACAATTGCCTAACCCTAACCCTAGCACATTCCTGTGACCTGAGCCTCCAAAATGATCATGGACGTCACCCTTGGCTCACTGCGACTCACTTGGACAGTTGCCCTAAACTTGGAGAAGGACCCTCAGTCTAAACGTACCAATTGCGTGCCCCTACAGCTTTCCAAAAACCTAACCCTAAGACTACCCCTGGCACGGGGTCCTGAGACCTCACCTTGACCATTGACGTCATCCGTGCCTCACCATAAACCTGATCCACCATCTTGCGCACCCTGTCACATCAGACTCAGAAGCTAACTCTATCCGTAAAGAGAATGTTTCTGTATACCAGAGAGAACACAGAATTTTAACCCTGAAACTGATGCCTGGACCTGTAGACAGAGTGTCAGCATCGGAGACACCCAGGGATCTCCCAACACGGAAACACAATTTCACAGTCACAGTCACATCAGAGCTAGACCTTAAGTCTTATAATTAACTTATTCTTTCTGTACTAGAGCCCGAACCAGTAATTCTAACCCTAGCCATGACTCTTGGACATGCCCCTTAATCGTAACCATTGGCATCACTCACGCTTCATCGTAATCCTTTACCTCAATCCCGCACTTGCCCTCCCATCAGAGAGAAACCTGAAGCCTTTCCATAACCCTATCCTTCCTGTACACCTTACAGAACAAAACTAAACTTACTCTAGCCCTTGGAACTATACCTGAACCGACACCATCAGCTTCAACGTCTGTCATGCCGCACCATAAGCCTGAATCTCAAGGTCGCCGTCACCCTCACGTCAGGGACAGATGCGAACTCTAAATGTAACTGCATAATCCTGT
The DNA here is from genome assembly GCF_040802235.1 of Manis javanica. Lineage (NCBI taxonomy): Eukaryota > Metazoa > Chordata > Mammalia > Pholidota > Manidae > Manis > Manis javanica. The sequence continues at coordinate 34,820,489 of NC_133169.1, read as the reverse complement.
CAATCTTACTGAGCACCTAACCCTAACCCTAGTGCCAAGCCCTGGACTAGATTTTTCACCCGCAGCAATGATGTCAACTACGGCACATCTTAATTCGGAGCTTGAATCTCACACTCGCACTGACATCAGAAGAGAACCCTAATTCTTTCAGAAACCGTCTTTTCCGCACTGATTTTCTCTTACAGATAACCCTAAGCGTATCCCAGGCCCCTTTCACTGAACCGCCACCATCAGCATCGACGTCTGTCATTCCTCCCCATAATCCTGAAGCTCGTTCTGGACGCTGCCCTCATGTCAGAGTCGGATCAGTACTCTAACTGTCACTCAATCTGCAGCATACTCCTTACCTTACAACTAATGCTGACCCTATCCCTGGTACCGGGATCTGACACTTCACCTTCATCATTGTTGTGACCCTCACTTCACCTGAAACTTAAACTTATTCTTGCACTCACCCTCACATCAGAGGCGGATCCGAATTCTAACTGCAACACTACCTCACCCGTACTCCTTATCAAACCCATAACCCTACCCTAGATCTGAACCTTGAATCAGATTATTTACCTTCATCGTTGCTACCCACTATGACACCCTTAATGGTGTGACTCGATCTCACACTCGCCCTCAATTTAGAATTGCACCCTAATTCTGTCCATAACCATATTATCTGCATAAACCTGCATAGACCTTTCCTTACAGAAAACTCTAACCCTGGAACAGGTTCCTTTACCTGCATGCTCACCACCAGCATTGATGTCACCGATGCCATACCTTAATGATGAAGTCCAAACTGGCCTTCACCCACACGTCAGAGTAGGATCCTCTATCTAAACATAACCACATCCACGGCATAAACTAAAACAATTCCCTATCCCTAACCCTAGCACATACCTGTGGCCTGACCATCCATAATCTCCATGGATGTGACCCTTGCCTCATTGTCAGCCTGCGACTGAATTGGACAGTTGCCCTAAACTTGCAGAAGGACCCTCAGTCTAAACGTACCAATACCCTGCCCCTACGGCTTTCCAAAATCCTAACCCTAACCCTAGCCCTGGCTCGTGGTCCTGACACCTCACCTTGACCATTGACGTCAACCATGCCTCACCATAAACCTGATCCACCATCTTGCACTCCCTTTCTCATCAGAACTAGAAGCCAACTCTATCCATAAAGCCACTGTCTCTGCATACCAGAGAGAACAAAAAATTTTAACTCTAAAACTGGTGCCTGGACCTATACACAAAGCGTCATTATCACAAACACCCAGGGATCTCCTCAACACGGAAACGCAAATTCACACTCGCACTCACATCAGAGGTAGACCCTAACCCTAATAATTAACTTATCCTTTCTGCACAACAGCCCTAACCTCTATATTCAAAGCCTAGCCATGACTCTTGGACCTGCCCCTTCACCATAACCATTGGCATCAACTGCGCTTCATCGTAATCCTAATCTTCAATCCCGAACGTGCCCTCCCATCGGAGAGAAACTCGAAATTTTTCCATAAACCTATCCTTCTTCTACACCTTACAGAACACAATAAACTTACTCTAGCCCTCGGCATTTTACCTGATCCAAAACCAACAGCCTCAATGTCTGTCTTGCCGCACCATAAGCCTAAAGCTCAAGGTGGCCCTCGCCCTCACTTCAGTGTCAGATGCAAACTCTAAATGTTACTCCACATTCCTGTAAATCTTCCTGAACACCTAACCCTAACACTAGCGCGAAGCCTTGGACTAGATTCTTCACCTACAGCATTGATGTCAACTAAGACACATCTTAACTCGGAGCCTGAATTTCACATTCTCAATCACAACAGAAGAGAACCCTTATTCTCTCGGTAACCGTCTCTTCCGCAGAGATTTTCTCTTACAGATAGCCCTAACCCTCTCCCAGGACCCTTTCACTGAACCGCTACCATCAGCATCGACGTCTGTCATTCGTTCCCACAACCCTGAAGCTCGTTCTGGCCACTGCCCTCTTGTCAGAGTCGGATCAGAACGCTAAATGTCACTCAATTTTCCGCAGACTCCTTACCTTACAACTAATGCCAACCCTATCCCTGGTGCCAGGATCTGACACTTCACCTTCATCATTGATGTCACACTCACTTCACCTTAAACCTTAAACTTATTCTTGCACAAAACCTCACATCAGAGATGGATCCGAATTCTAACTGCAACCCTATCTCACCCGTACTCCTTATCGAACACATAACCCTAACCCTAGATCTGACCCTTGAACCAGAATCTTCACCTTCACCGTTGCTATCAACTATGACTCCCTTAATCCTCTGACTCGATCTCACACTCACACTCAATTCAGAATTTTTCGCAAATTCTGTCCATAACCATATTTTCTGCATAGACCTTTCCTTACAGAAAACCCTAACCCTAGCCCCGGATCCTTAACCTGAATGCTCACCGTTAGCATCGGTGTCACCGATGCCACATCTTGATGATGAAGTCCAAGCTGGCCTTCACCCACACGTCAGAGTAGGATGCTTAATCTAAACATAACCACATCCACCGCATAAACTTTAGACAATTGCCTAACCCTAACCCTAGCACATTCCTGTGACCTGAGCCTCCAAAATCATCATGGACGTCACCCTTGCCTCACTGCGACTCAATTGGACAGTTGCCCTAAACTTGGAGAAGGACCCTCAGTCTAAACGTACCAATTGCCTGCCCCTACAGCTTTCCAAAAACCTAACCCTTACACTACCCCTGGCTCGGGGTCCTGACACCTCACCTTCACCATTGACGTCATCCATGACTCACCATAAACCTGATCCACCATCTTGCGCACCCTGTCACATCAGACTCAGAAGCTAACTCTATCCGTAAAGAGAATGTTTCTGTATACCAGAGAGAACACAGAATTTTAACCCTGAAACTGATGCCTGGACCTGTAGACAGAGTGTCAGCATCGGAGACACCCAGGGATCTCCCAACACGGAAACACAATTTCACAGTCACAGTCACATCAGAGCTAGACCTTAGGTCTTATAATTAACTTATTCTTTCTGTACTAGAGCCCGAACCAGTAATTCTAACCCTAGCCATGACTCTTGGACATGCCCCTTAATCGTAACCATTGGCATCACTCACGCTTCATCGTAATCCTTTACCTCAATCCCGCACTTGCCCTCCCATCAGAGAGAAACCTGAAGCCTTTCCATAACCCTATCCTTCCTGTACACCTTACAGAACAAAACTAAACTTACTCTAGCCCTTGGGACTATACCTGAACCGACACCGTCAGCTTCAACGTCTGTCATGCCGCACAATAAGCCTGAATCTCAAGGTCGCCGTCACCCGCACGTCAGGGACAGATGCGAACTCTAAATGTAACTGCATAATCCTGTCAATCTTACTGAACACCTAACCCTAACCCTAGTGCCAAGCCCTGGACTAGATTTTTCACCCGCAGCAATGATGTCAACTACGACACATCTTAATTTGGAGCTTGAATCTCACACTCGAACTGACATCAGAAGAGAACCCTAATTCTTTCGGAAACCGTCTTTTCCGCACTGATTTTCTCTTACAGATAACCCTAACCATATCCCAGGCCCCTTTCACTGAACCGCCACCAACAGCATCGACGTCTGTCATTCCTCCCCATAATCCTGAAGCTCGTTCTGGACGCTGCCCTCATGTCAGAGTCGGATCAGTACTCTAACTGTCACTCAATCTGCAGCATACTCCTTACCTTACAACTAATGCTGACCCTATCCCTGGTACCGGGATCTGACACTTCACCTTCATCATTGTTGTGACCCTCACTTCACCTGAAACTTAAACTTATTCTTGCACTCACCCTCACATCAGAGGCGGATCCGAATTCTAACTGCAACCCTACTTCACCCGTACTCCTTATCAAACCCATAACCCTACCCTAGATCTGAACCTTGAATCAGATTATTCACCTTCATCGTTGCTACCCACTATGAAACCCTTAATGGTGTGACTCGATCTCACACTCGCCCTCAATTTAGAATTGCACCCTAATTCTGTCCATAACCATATTATCTGCATAAACCTGCATAGACCTTTCCTTACAGAAAACTCTAACCCTAGAACAAGTTCCTTTACCTGCATGCTCACCACCAGCATTGATGTCACCGTTGCCATACCTGAATGATGAAGTCCAAACTGGCCTTCACCCACACGTCAGAGTAGGATCCTCTATCTAAACATAACCACATCCACGGCATAAACTAAAACAATTCCCTATCCCTAACCCTAGCACATACCTGTGGCCTGACCATCCATAATCTCCATGGATGTGACCCTTGCCTCATTGTAAGCCTGCGACTGAATTGGACAGTTGCCCTAACCTTGCAGAAGGACCCTCAGTCTAAACGTACCAATACCCTGCCCCTACGGCTTTCCAAAATCCTAACCCTAACCCTAGCCCTGGCTCGTGGTCCTGACACCTCACCTTGACCATTGACGTCAACCATGCCTCACCATAAACCTGATCCACCATCTTGCACTCCCTTTCTCATCAGAACTAGAAGACAACTCTATCCATAAAGCCAATGTCTCTGCATAACAGAGAGAACAAAAAATTTTAACTCTAAAACTGGTGCCTGGACCTATACACAAAGCGTCATTATCACAAACACCCAGGGATCTCCTCAACACGGAAATGCAAATTCACACTCGCACTCACATCAGAGGTAGACCCTAACCCTAATAATTAACTTATCCTTTCTGCACAACAGCCCTAACCTCTATATTCAAAGCCTAGCCATGACTCTTGGACCTGCCCCTTCACCATAACCGTTGGCATCACCTGCGCTTCATCGTAATCCTAATCTTCAATCCCGAACGTGCCCTCCCATCGGAGAGAAACTCGAAATTTTTCCATAAACCTATCCTTCTTCTACACCTTACAGAACACAATAAACTTACTCTAGCCCTCGGCATTTTACCTGATCCAAAACCAACAGCCTCAATGTCTGTCTTGCCGCACCATAAGCCTGAAGCTCAAGGTGGCCCTCGCCCTCACTTCAGTGTCAGATGCAAACTCTAAATGTTACTCCACATTCCTGTAAATCTTCCTGAACACCTAACCCTAACACTAGCGCGAAGCCTTGGACTAGATTCTTCACCTACAGCATTGATGTCAACTAAGACACATCTTAACTCGGAGCCTGAATTTCACATTCTCAATCACAACAGAAGAGAACCCTTATTCTCTCGGTAACCGTCTCTTCCGCAGAGATTTTCTCTTACAGATAGCCCTAACCCTCTCCCAGGACCCTTTCACTGAACCGCTACCATCAGCATCGACGTCTGTCATTCGTTCCCACAACCCTGAAGCTCGTTCTGGCCACTGCCCTCTTGTCAGAGTCGGATCAGAACGCTAAATGTCACTCAATTTTCCGCAGACTCCTTACCTTACAACTAATGCCAACCCTATCCCTGGTGCCAGGATCTGACACTTCACCTTCATCATTGATGTCACACTCACTTCACCTTAAACCTTAAACTTATTCTTGCACAAAACCTCACATCAGAGATGGATCCGAATTCTAACTGCAACCCTATCTCACCCGTACTCCTTATCGAACACATAACCCTAACCCTAGATCTGACCCTTGAACCAGAATCTTCACCTTCACCGTTGCTATCAACTATGACTCCCTTAATCCTCTGACTCGATCTCACACTCACACTCAATTCAGAATTTTTCGCAAATTCTGTCCATAACCATATTTTCTGCATAGACCTTTCCTTACAGAAAACCCTAACCCTAGCCCCGGATCCTTAACCTGAATGCTCACCGTTAGCATCGGTGTCACCGATGCCACATCTTGATGATGAAGTCCAAGCTGGCCTTCACCCACACGTCAGAGTAGGATGCTTAATCTAAACATAACCACATCCACCGCATAAACTTTAGACAATTGCCTAACCCTAACCCTAGCACATTCCTGTGACCTGAGCCTCCAAAATCATCATGGACGTCACCCTTGCTTCACTGCGACTCAATTGGACAGTTGCCCTAAACTTGGAGAAGGACCCTCAGTCTAAACGTACCAATTGCCTGCCCCTACATCTTTCCAAAAACCTAAGCCTAACACTACCCATGGCTCGGGGTCCTGACACCTCCCCTTGGCCATTGACGTCATCCATGCCTCACCATAAACCTGATCCACCATCTTGCGCACCCTGTCACATCAGACTCAGAAGCTAACACTATCCGTAAAGAGAATGTTTCTGTATACCAGAGAGAACACAGAACTTTAACCCTGAAACTGATGCCTGGACCTGTAGACAGAGTGTCAGCATCGGAGACACCCAGGGATCTCCCAACATGGAAACACAATTTCACAGTCACAGTCACATCAGAGCTAGACCTTAAGTCTTATAATTAACTTATTCTTTCTGTACTAGAGCCCGAACCAGTAATTCTAACCCTAGCCATGACTCTTGGACATGCCCCTTAATCGTAACCATTGGCATCACTCACGCTTCATCGTAATCCTTTACATCAATCCCGCACTTGCCCTCCCATCAGAGAGAAACCTGAAGCCTTTCCATAACCCTATCCTTCCTGTACACCTTACAGAACAAAACTAAACTTACTCTAGCCCTTGGAACTATACCTGAACCGACACCATCAGCTTCAACGTCTGTCATGCCGCACCATAAGCCTGAATCTCAAGGTCGCCGTCACCCTCACGTCAGGGACAGATGCGAACTCTAAATGTAACTGCATAATCCTGTCAATCTTACTGAACACCTAACCCTAGCCCTAGTGCCAAGCCCTGGACTAGATTTTTCAACCGCAGCAATGATGTCAACTACGACACATCTTAATTCGGAGCTTGAATCTCACACTCGCACTGACATCAGAAGAGAACCCTAATTCTTTCGGAAACCGTCTTTTCCGCACTGATTTTCTCTTACAGATAACCCTAAGCGTATCCCAGGCCCCTTTCACTGAACCGCCACCATCAGCATCGCCGTCTGTCATTCCTCCCCATAATCCTGAAGCTCGTTCTGGACACTGCCCTCATGTCAGAGTCGGATCAGTACTCTGTCACTCAATCCGCAGCATACTCCTTACCTTAACAACTAATGCTGACCCTATCCCTGGTACCGGGATCTGACACTTCACCTTCATCATTGTTGTGACCCTCACTTCACCTTAAACTTAAACTTATTCTTGCACTCACCCTCACATCAGAGGCGGATCCGAATTCTAACTGCAACCCTACTTCACCCGTACTCCTTATCAAACCCATAACCCTACCCTAGATCTGAACCTTGAATCAGATTATTCACCTTCATCGTTGCTACCCACTATGACACCCTTAATGGTGTGACTCGATCTCACACTCGCCCTCAATTTAGAATTGCACCCTAATTCTGTCCATAACCATATTATCTGCATAAACCTGCATAGACCTTTCCTTACAGAAAACTCTAACCCTAGAACAAGTTCCTTTACCTGCATGCTCACCACCAGCATTGATGTCACCGATGCCATACCTTAATGATGAAGTCCAAACTGGCCTTCACCCACACGTCCGAGTAGGATCCTCTATCTAAACATAACCACATCCACGGCATAAACTAAAACAATTCCCTATCCCTAACCCTAGCACATACCTGTGGCCTGACCATCCATAATCTCCATGGATGTGACCCTTGCCTCATTGTAAGCCTGCGACTGAATTGGACAGTTGCCCTAACCTTGCAGAAGGACCCTCAGTCTAAACGTACCAATACCCTGCCCCTACGGCTTTCCAAAATCCTAACCCAAACCCTAGCCCTGGCTCGTGGTCCTGACACCTCACCTTGACCATTGACGTCAACCATGCCTCACCATAAACCTGATCCACCATCTTGCACTCCCTTTCTCATCAGAACTGGAAGCCAACTCTATCCATAAAGCCAAAGTCTCTGCATACCAGAGAGAACAAAAAATTTTAACTCTAAAACTGGTGCCTGGACCTATACACAAAGCGTCATTATCACAAACACCCAGGGATCTCCTCAACACGGAAACGCAAATTCACACTCGCACTCACATCAGAGGTAGACCCTAACCCTAATAATTAACTTATCCTTTCTGCACAACAGCCCTAACCTCTATATTCAAAGCCTAGCCATGACTCTTGGACCTGCCCCTTCACCATAACCGTTGGCATCACCTGCGCTTCATCGTAATCCTAATCTTCAATCCCGAACGCGCCCTCCCATCGGAGAGAAACTCGAAATTTTTCCATAAACCTATCCTTCTTCTACACCTTACAGAGCACAATAAACTTACTCTAGCCCTCGGCATTTTACCTGATCCAAAACCAAGAGCCTCAATGTCTGTCTTGCCGCACCATAAGCCTGAAGCTCAAGGTGGCCCTCGCCCTCACTTCAGGGTCATAATCAAACTCTAAATGTTACTCCACGTTCCTGTAAATCTTACTGAACACCTAACCCTAACCCTAGCGCGAAGCCTTGGACTAGATTCTTCACCTACATCATTGATGTCAACTAAGACACATCTTAACTCGGAGCCTGAATTTCACATTCTCAATCACAACAGAAGAGAACCCTTATTCTCTCGGTAACCGTCTCTTCCGCAGAGATTTTCTCTTACAGATAGCCCTAACCCTCTCCCAGGACCCTTTCACTGAACCGCTACCATCAGCATCGACGTCTGTCATTCGTTCCCACAACCCTGAAGCTCGTTCTGGCCACTGCCCTCTTGTCAGAGTCGGATCAGAACGCTAAATGTCACTCAATTTTCCGCAGACTCCTTACCTTACAACTAATGCCAACCCTATCCCTGGTGCCAGGATCTGACACTTCACCTTCATCATTGATGTCACACTCACTTCACCTTATACCTTAAACTTATTCTTGCACAAAACCTCACATCAGAGGTGGATCCGAATTCTAACTGCAACCCTATCTCACCCGTACTCCTTATCGAACACATAACCCTAACCCTAGATCTGACCCTTGAACCAGAATCTTCACCTTCACCGTTGCTATCAACTATGACTCCCTTAATCCTCTGACTCGATCTCACACTCACACTCAATTCAGAATTTTTCGCAAATTCTGTCCATAACCATATTTTCTGCATAGACCTTTCCTTTCAGAAAACCCTAACCCTAGCCCCGGATCCTTAACCAGAATGCTCACCGTCAGCATTGGTGTCACCGAGGCCACATCTTGATGATGAAGTCCAAGCTGGCCTTCACCCACACGTCAGAGTAGGATGCTTAATCTAAACATAACCACATCCACCGCATAAACTTTAGACAATTGCCTAACCCTAACCCTAGCACATTCCTGTGACCTGAGCCTCCAAAATCATCATGGACGTCACCCTTGCCTCACTGCGACTCAATTGGACAGTTGCCCTAAACTTGGAGAAGGACCCTCAGTCTAAACGTACCAATTGCCTGCCCCTACAGCTTTCCAAAAACCTAACCCAAACACTACCCCTGGCTCGGGGTCCTGACACCTCACCTTGACCATTGACGTCATCCATGCCTCACCATAAACCTGATCCACCATCTTGCGCACCCTGTCACATCAGACTCAGAAGCTGACTCTATCCGTAAAGAGAATGTTTCTGTATAACAGAGAGAACACAGAATTTTAACCCTGAAACTGATGCCTGGACCTGTATACAGAGTGTCAGCATCGAAGACACCCAGGGATCTCCCAACACGGAAACACAATTTCACAGTCACAGTCACATCAGAGCTAGACCTTAAGTCTTATAATTAACTTATTCTTTCTGTACTAGAGTCCGAACCAGTAATTCTAACCCTAGCCATGACTCTTGGACATGCCCCTTAATCGTAACCATTGGCATCACACACGCTTCATCATAATCCTTTACCTCAATCCCGCACTTGCCCTCCCATCAGAGAGAAACCTGAAGCCTTTCCATAACCCTATCCTTCCTGTACACCTTACAGAACAAAACTAAACTTACTCTAGCCCTTGGAACTATACCTGAACCGACACCATCAGCTTCAACGTCTGTCATGCCGCACCATAAGCCTGAATCTCAAGGTCGCCATCACCCTCACGTCAGGGACAGATGCGAACTCTAAATGTAACTGCATAATCCTGTCAATCTTACTGAACACCTAACCCTATCCCTAGTGCCAAGCCCTGGACTAGATTTTTCACCCGCAGCAATGATGTCAACTACGACACATCTTAATTTGGAGCTTGAATCTCACACTCGCACTGACATCAGAAGAGAACCCTAATTCTTTCGGAAACCGTCTTTTCCGCACTGATTTTCTCTTACAGATAACCCTAAGCATATCCCAGGCCCCTTTCACTGAACCGCCACCATCAGCATCGACGTCTGTCATTCCTCCCCATAATCCTGAAGCTCGTTCTGGACGCTGCCCTCATGTCAGAGTCGGATCAGTACTCTGTCACTCAATCTGCAGCATACTCCTTACCTTAACAACTAATGCTGACCCTATCCCTGGTACCGGAATCTGACACTTCACCTTCATCATTGTTGTGACCCTCACTTCACCTTCAACTTAAACTTATTCTTGCACTCACCCTCACATCAGAGGCGGATCCGAATTCTAACTGCAACCTACTTCACACGTACTCCTTATCAAACCCATAACCCTACCCTAGATCTGAACCTTGAATCAGATTATTCACCTTCATCGTTGCTACCCACTATGACACCCTTAATGGTGTGACTCGATCTCACACTCGCCCTCAATTTAGAATTGCACCCTAATTCTGTCCATAACCATATTATCTGCATAAACCTGCATAGACTTTTCCTTACAGAAAACTCTAACCCTAGAACAAGTTCCTTTACCTGCATGCTCACCACCAGCATTGATGTCACCGTTGCCATACCTGAATGATGAAGTCCAAACTGGCCTTCACCCACACGTCAGAGTAGGATCCTCTATCTAAACATAACCACATCCACGGCATAAACTAAAACAATTCCCTATCCCTAACCCTAGCACATACCTGTGGCCTGACCATCCATAATCTCCATGGATGTGACCCTTGCCTCATTGTAAGCCTGCGACTGAATTGGACAGTTGCCCTAACCTTGCAGAAGGACCCTCAGTCTAAACGTACCAATACCCTGCCCCTACGGCTTTCCAAAATCCTAACCATAACCCTAGCCCTGGCTCGTGGTCCTGACACCTCACCTTGACCATTGACGTCAACCATGCCTCACCATAAACCTGATCCACCATCTTGCACTCCCTTTCTCATCAGAACTAGAAGCCAACTCTATCCATAAAGCCAATGTCTCTGCATACCAGAGAGAACAAAAAATTTTAACTCTAAAACTGGTGCCTGGACCTATACACAAAGTGTCATTATCACAAACACACAGGGATCTCCTCAACACGGAAACGCAAATTCACACTCGCACTCACATCAGAGGTAGACCCTAACCCTAATAATTAACTTATCCTTTCTGCACAACAGCCCTAACCTCTATATTCAAAGCCTAGCCATGACTCTTGGACCTGCCCCTTCACCATAACCGTTGGCATCACCTGCGCTTCATCGTAATCCTAATCTTCAATCCCGAACGTGCCCTCCCATCGGAGAGAAACTCGAAATTTTTCCATAAACCTATCCTTCTTCTACACCTTACAGAGCACAATAAACTTACTCTAGCCCTCGGCATTTTACCTGATCCAAAACCAACAGCCTCAATGTCTGTCTTGCCGCACCATAAGCCTGAAGCTCAAGGTGGCCCTCGCCCTCACTTCAGGGTCACATGCAAACTCTAAATGTTACTCCACATTCCTGTAAATCTTACTGAACACCTAACCCTAACCCTAGCGCGAAGCCTTGGACTAGATTCTTCACCTACATCATTGATGTCAACTAAGACACATCTTAACTCGGAGCCTGAATTTCACATTCTCAATCACAACAGAAGAGAACACTTATTCTCTCGGTAACCGTCTCTTCCGCAGAGATTTTCTCTTACAGATAGCCCTAACCCTCTCCCAGGACACTTTCACTGAACCGCTACCATCAGCATCGACGTCTGTCATTCGTTCCCACAACCCTGAAGCTCGTTCTGGCCACTGCCCTCTTGTCAGAGTCGGATCAGAACGCTAAATGTCACTCAATTTTCCGCAGACTCCTTACCTTACAACTAATGCCAACCCTATCCCTGGTGCCAGGATCTGACACTTCACCTTCATCATTGATGTCACACTCACTTCACCTTAAACCTTAAACTTATTCTTGCACAAAACCTCACATCAGAGGTGGATCCGAATTCTAACTGCAACTCTATCTCACCCGTACTCCTTATCGAACACATAACCCTAATCCTAGATCTGACCCTTGAACCAGAATCTTCACCTTCACCGTTGCTATCAACTATGACTCCCTTAATCCTCTGACTCGATCTCACACTCACACTCAATACAGAATTTTTCGCAAATTCTGTACATAACCATATTTTCTGCATAGACCTTTCCTTTCAGAAAACCCTAACCCTAGCCCCGGATCCTTAACCTGAATGCTCACCGTCAGCATCGGTGTCACCGATGCCACATCTTGATGATGAAGTCCAAGCTGGCCTTCACCCACACGTCAGAGTAGGATGCTTAATCTAAACATAACCACATCCACCGCATAAACTTTAGACAATTGCCTAACCCTAACCCTAGCACATTCCTGTGACCTGAGCCTCCAAAATCATCATGGACGTCACCCTTGCCTCTCTGCGACTCAACTGGACAGTTGCCCTAAACTTGGAGAAGGACCCTCAGTCTAAACGTACCAATTGCCTGCCCCTACAGCTTTCCAAAAACCTAACCCTAACACTACCCCTGGCTCGGGGTCCTGACACCTCACCTTGACCATTGACGTCATCCATGCCTCACCATAAACCTGATCCACCATCTTGCGCACCCTTTCACATCAGACTCAGAAGCTAACTCTATCCGTAAAGAGAATGTTTCTGTATACCAGAGAGAACACAGAATTTTAACCCTGAAACTGATGCCTGGACCTGTATACAGAGTGTCAGCATCGGAGACACCCAGGGATCTCCCAACACGGCAACACAATTTCACAGTCACAGTCACATCAGAGCTAGACCTTAAGTCTTATAATTAACTTATTCTTCCTGTACTAGAGTCCGAACCAGTAATTCTAACCCTAGCCATGACTCTTGGACATGCCCCTTAATCGTAACCATTGGCATCACTCACGCTTCATCATAATCCTTTACCTCAATCCCGCACTTGCCCTCCCATCAGAGAGAAACCTGAAGCCTTTCCATAACCCTATCCTTCCTGTACACCTTAGAGAACAAAACTAAACTTACTCTAGCCCTTGGAACTATACCTGAACCGACACCATCAGCTTCAACGTCTGTCATGCCGCACCATAAGCCTGAATCTCAAGGTCGCCGTCACCCTCACGTCAGGGACAGATGCGAACTCTAAATGTAACTGCATAATCCTGTCAATCTTACTGAACACCTAACCCTATCCCTAGTGCCAAGCCCTGGACTAGATTTTTCACCCGCAGCAATGATGTCAACTACGACACATCTTAATTCGGAGTTTGAATCTCACACTCGCACTGACATCAGAAGAGAACCCTAATTCTTTCGGAAACCATCTTTTCCGCACTGATTTTCTCTTACAGATAACCCTAAGCGTATCCCAAGCCCCTTTCACTGAACCGCCACCATCAGCATCGACGTCTGTCATTCCTCCCCATAATCCTGAAGCTCGTTCTGGACGCTGCCCTCATGTCAGAGTCGGATCAGTACTCTAACTGTCACTCAATCTGCAGCATACTCCTTACCTTACAACTAATGCTGACCCTATCCCTGGTACCGGGATCTGACACTTCACCTTCATCAATGTTGTGACCCTCACTTCACCTTAAACTTAAACTTATTCTTGCACTCACCCTCACATCAGAGGCGGATCCGAATTCTAACTGCAACCCTACTTCACCCGTACTCCTTATCAAACCCATAACCCTACCCTAGATCTGAACCTTGAATCAGATTATTCACCTTCATCGTTGCTACCCACTATGACACCCCTAATGGTGTGACTCGATCTCACACTCGCCCTCAATTTAGAATTGCATCCTAATTCTGTCCATAACCATATTATCTGCATAAACCTGCATAGACCTTTCCTTACAGAAAACTCTAACCCTAGAACAGGTTCCTTTACCTGCATGCTCACCACCAGCATTGATGTCACCGATGCCATAGTTTAATGATGAAGTCCAAACTGGCCTTCACCCACACGTCAGAGTAGGATCCTCTATCTAAACATAAGCACATCCACGGCATAAACTAAAACAATTTCCTATCCCTAACCCTAGCACATACCTGTGGCCTGACCATCCATAATCTCCATGGATGTGACCCTTGCCTCATTGTAAGCCTGCGACTGAATTGGACAGTTGCCCTAACCTTGCAGAAGGACCCTCAGTCTAAACGTACCAATACCCTGCCCCTACGGCTTTCCAAAATCCTAACCCTAACCCTAGCCCTGGCTCGTGGTCCTGACACCTCACCTTGACCATTGACGTCAACCATGCCTCACCATAAACCTGATCCACCATCTTGCACTCCCTTTCTCATCAGAACTAGAAGCCAACTCTATCCATAAAGCCAATGTCTCTGCATAACAGAGAGAACAAAAAATTTTAACTCTAAAACTGGTGCCTGGACCTATACACAAAGCGTCATTATCACAAACACCCAGGGATCTCCTCAACACGGAAATGCAAATTCACACTCGAACTCACATCAGAGGTAGACCCTAACCCTAATAATTAACTTATCCTTTCTGCACAACAGCCCTAACCTCTATATTCAAAGCCTAGCCATGACTCTTGGACCTGCCCCTTCACCATAACCGTTGGCATCACCTGCGCTTCATCGTAATCCTAATCTTCAATCCCGAACGTGCCCTCCCATCGGAGAGAAACTCGAAATTTTTCCATAAACCTATCCTTCTTCTACACCTTACAGAACACAATAAACTTACTCTAGCCCTCGGCATTTTACCTGATCCAAAACCAACAGCCTCAATGTCTGTCTTGCCGCACCATAAGCCTGAAGCTCAAGGTGGCTCTCGCCCTCACTTCAGGGTCAGATGCAAACTCTAAATGTTACTCCACATTCCTGTAAATCTTACTGAACACCTAACCCTAACCCTAGCGCGAAGCCTTGGACTAGATTCTTCACCTACATCATTGATGTCAACTAAGACACATCTTAACTCGGAGCCTGAATTTCACATTCTCAATCACAACAGAAGAGAACCCTTATTCTCTAGGTAACCGTCTCTTCCACAGAGATTTTCTCTTACAGATAGCCCTAACCCTCTCCCAGGACCCTTTCACTGAACCGCTACCATCAGCATTGACGTCTGTCATTCGTTCCCACAACCCTGAAGCTCGTTCTGGCCACTGCCCTCTTGTCAGAGTCGGATCAGAACGCTAAACGTCACTCAATTTTCCGCAGACTCCTTACCTTACAACTAATGCCAACCCTATCCCTGGTGCCAGGATCTGACACTTCACCTTCATCATTGATGTCACACTCACTTCACCTTAAAACTTAAACTTATTCTTGCACAAAATCTCACATCAGAGGTGGATCCGAATTCTAACTGCAACCCTATCTCACCCGTACTCCTTATCGAACACATAACCCTAACCCTAGATCTGACCCTTGAACCAGAATCTTCACCTTCACCGTTGCTATCAACTATGACTCCCTTAATCCTCTGACTCGATATCACACTCACACTCAATTCAGAATTTTTCGCAAATTCTGTCCATAACCATATTTTCTGCATAGACCTTTCCTTACAGAAAACCCTAACCCTAGCCCCGGATCCTTAACCTGAATGCTCACCGTCAGCATTGGTGTCACCGATGCCACATCTTGATGATGAAGTCCAAGCTGGCCTTCACCCACACGTCAGAGTAGGATGCTTAATTTAACATAACCACATCCACCGCATAAACTTTAGACAATTGCCTAACCCTAACCCTAGCACATTCCTGTGACCTGAGCCTCCAAAATCATCATGGACGTCACCCTTGCTTCACTGCGACTCAATTGGACAGTTGCCCTAAACTTGGAGAAGGACCCTCAGTCTAAACGTACCAATTGCCTGCCCCTACATCTTTCCAAAAACCTAAGCCTAACACTACCCATGGCTCGGGGTCCTGACACCTCCCCTTGACCATTGACGTCATCCATGCCTCACCATAAACCTGATCCACCATCTTGCGCACCCTGTCACATCAGACTCAGAAGCTAACTCTATCCGTAAAGAGAATGTTTCTGTATACCAGAGAGAATACAGAATTTTAACCCTGAAACTGATGCCTGGACCTGTATACAGAGTGTCACCATCGGAGACACCCAGGGATCTCCCAACACGGAAACACAATTTCACAGTCACAGTCACATCAGAGCTAGACCTTAAGTCTTATAATTAACTTATTCTTTCTGTACTAGAGCCCGAACCAGTAATTCTAACCCTAGCCATGACTCCTGGACATGCCCCTTAATCGTAACCATTGGCATCACTCACGCTTCATCGTAATCCTTTACATCAATCCCGCACTTGCCCTCCCATCAGAGAGAAACCTGAAGCCTTTCCATAACCCTATCCTTCCTGTACACCTTAAAGAACAAAACTAAACTTACTCTAGCCCTTGGAACTATACCTGAACCGACACCATCAGCTTCAACGTCTGTCATGCCGCACCATAAGCCTGAATCTCAAGGTCGCCGTCACCCTCACGTCAGGGACAGATGCGAACTCTAAATGTAACTGCATAATCCTGTCAATCTTACTGAACACCTAACCCTAGCCCTAGTGCCAAGCCCTGGACTAGATTTTTCAACCGCAGCAATGATGTCAACTACGACACATCTTAATTTGGAGCTTGAATCTCACACTCGCACTGACATCAGAAGAGAACCCTAATTCTTTCGGAAACCGTCTTTTCCGCACTGATTTTCTCTTACAGATAACCCTAAGCGTATCCCAGGCCCCTTTCACTGAACCGCCACCATCAGCATCGCCGTCTGTCATTCCTCCCCATCATCCTGAAGCTCGTTCTGGACACTGCCCTCATGTCAGAGTCGGATCAGTACTCTGTCACTCAATCTGCAGCATACTCCTTACCTTAACAACTAATGCTGACCCTATCCCTGGTACCGGAATCTGACACTTCACCTTCATCATTGTTGTGACCCTCACTTCACCTTCAACTTAAACTTATTCTTGCACTCACCCTCACATCAGAGGCGGATCCGAATTCTAACTGCAACCTACTTCACACGTACTCCTTATCAAACCCATAACCCTACCCTAGATCTGAACCTTGAATCAGATTATTCACCTTCATCGTTGCTACCCACTATGACACCCTTAATGGTGTGACTCGATCTCACACTCGCCCTCAATTTAGAATTGCACCCTAATTCTGTCCATAACCATATTATCTGCATAAACCTGCATAGACCTTTCCTTACAGAAAACTCTAACCCTAGAACAAGTTCCTTTACCTGCATGCTCACCACCAGCATTGATGTCACCGTTGCCATACCTGAATGATGAAGTCCAAACTGGCCTTCACCCACACGTCAGAGTAGGATCCTCTATCTAAACATAACCACATCCACGGCATAAACTAAAACAATTCCCTATCCCTAACCCTAGCACATACCTGTGGCCTGACCATCCATAATCTCCATGGATGTGACCCTTGCCTCATTGTAAGCCTGCGACTGAATTGGACAGTTGCCCTAACCTTGCAGAAGGACCCTCAGTCTAAACGTACCAATACCCTGCCCCTACGGCTTTCCAAAATCCTAACCATAACCCTAGCCCTGGCTCGTGGTCCTGACACCTCACCTTGACCATTGACGTCAACCATGCCTCACCATAAACCTGATCCACCATCTTGCACTCCCTTTCTCATCAGAACTAGAAGCCAACTCTATCCATAAAGCCAATGTCTCTGCATACCAGAGAGAACAAAAAATTTTAACTCTAAAACTGGTGCCTGGACCTATACACAAAGCGTCATTATCACAAACACCCAGGGATCTCCTCAACACGGAAACGCAAATTCACACTCGCACTCACATCAGAGGTAGACCCTAACCCTAATAATTAACTTATCCTTTCTGCACAACAGCCCTAACCTCTATATTCAAAGCCTAGCCATGACTCTTGGACCTGCCCCTTCACCATAACCATTGCATCACCTGCGCTTCATCGTAATCCTAATCTTCAATTCCGAACGTGCCCTCCCATCGGAGAGAAACTCGAAATTTTTCCATAATCCTTTCCTTCTTCTACACCTTACAGAACACAATAAACTTACTCTAGCCCTCGGCATTTTACCTGATCCAAAACCAACAGCCTCAATGTCTGTCTTGCCGCACCATAAGCCTGAAGCTCAAGGTGGCCCTCGCCCTCACTACAGGGTCAGATGCAAACTCTAAATGTTACTCCACATTCCTGTAAATCTTACTGAACACCTAACCCTAACCCTAGCACGAAGCCTTGGACTAGATTCTTCACCTACAACATTGATGTCAACTAAGACACATCTTAACACGGAGCCTGAATTTCACATTCTCAATCACAACAGAAGAGAACCCTTATTCTCTCGGTAACCGTCTCTTCCGCAGAGATTTTCTCTTACAGATAGCCCTAACCCTCTCCCAGGACCCTTTCACTGAACCGCTACCATCAGCATCGACGTCTGTCATTCGTTCCCACAACCCTGAAGCTCGTTCTGGCCACTGCCCTCTTGTCAGAGTCGGATCAGAACGCTAAATGTCACTCAATTTTCCGCAGACTCCTTACCTTACAACTAATGCCAACCCTATCCCTAGTCCCAGGATCTGACACTTCACCTTCATCATTGATGTCACACTCACTTCACCTTAAACCTTAAACTTATTCTTGCACAAAACCTCACATCAGAGGTAGATCCGAATTCTAACTGCAACCCTATCTCACCCGTACTCCTTATCGAACACATAACCCTAACCCTAGACCTGACCCTTGAACCAGAATCTTCACCTTCAGCGTTGCTATCAACTATGACTCCCTTAATCCTCTGACTCGATCTCACACTCACACTCAATTCAGAATTTTTCGCAAATTCTGTCCATAACCATATTTTCTGCATAGACCTTTCCTTACAGAAAACCCTAACCCTAGCCCTGGATCCTTAACCTGAATGCTCACCGTCAGCATTGATGTCACCGATGCCACATCTTGATGATGAAGTCCAAGCTGGCCTTCACCCACACGTCAGAGTAGGATGCTTAATCTAAACATAACCACATCCACCGCATAAACTTTAGACAATTACCTAACCCTAACCCTAGCACATTCCTGTGACCTGAGCCTCCAAAATCATCATGGACGTCACCCTTGCCTCACTGCGACTCAATTGGACAGTTGCCCTAAACTTGGAGAAGGACCCTCAGCCTAAACGTACCAATTGCCTGCCCCTACAGCTTTCCAAAAACCTAACCCTAACACTACCCCTGGCTCGGGGTCCTGACACCTCACCTTGACCATTGACGTCATCCATGCCTCACCATAAACCTGATCCACCATCTTGCGCACCCTGTCACATCAGACTCAGAAGCTAACTCTATCCGTAAAGAGAATGTTTCTGTATAACAGAGAGAATACAGAATTTTAACCCTGAAACTGATGCCTGGACCTGTATACAGAGTGTCAGCATCGGAGACACCCAGGGATCTCCCAACACGGCAACACAATTTCACAGTCACAGTCACATCAGAGCTAGACCTTAAGTCTTATAATTAACTTATTCTTTCTGTACTAGAGCCCGAACCAGTAATTCTAAGCCTAGCCATGACTCTTGGACATGCCCCTTAATCGTAACCATTGGCATCACTCACGCTTCATTGTAATCCTTTACCTCAATCCCGCATTTGCCCTCCCATCTGAGAGAAAGCTGAAGCCTTTCCATAACCCTATCCTTCCTGTACACCTTACAGAACAAAACTAAACTTACTCTAGCCCTTGGAAATATACGTGAACCGACACCATCAGCTTCAACGTCTGTCATGCCGCACCATAAGCCTGAATCTCAAGGTCGCCGTCACCCGCACGTCAGGGACAGATGCGAACTCTAAATGTAACTGCATAATCCTGTCAATCTTACTGAACACCTAACCCTAACCCTAGTGCCAAGCCCTGGACTAGATTTTTCACCCGCAGAAATGATGTCAACTACGACACATCTTAATTCGGAGTTTGAATCTCACACTCGCACTGACATCAGAAGAGAACCCTAATTCTTTCGGAAACCATCTTTTCCGCACTGATTTTCTCTTACAGATAACCCTAAGCGTATCCCAAGCCCCTTTCACTGAACCGCCACCATCAGCATCGACGTCTGTCATTCCTCCCCATAATCCTGAAGCTCGTTCTGGACGCTGCCCTCATGTCAGAGTCGGATCAGTACTCTAACTGTCACTCAATCTGCAGCATACTCCTTACCTTACAACTAATGCTGACCCTATCCCTGGTACCGGGATCTGACACTTCACCTTCATCAATGTTGTGACCCTCACTTCACCTTAAACTTAAACTTATTCTTGCACTCACCCTCACATCAGAGGCGGATCCGAATTCTAACTGCAACCCTACTTCACCCGTACTCCTTATCAAACCCATAACCCTACCCTAGATCTGAACCTTGAATCAGATTATTCACCTTCATCGTTGCTACCCACTATGACACCCCTAATGGTGTGACTCGATCTCACACTCGCCCTCAATTTAGAATTGCATCCTAATTCTGTCCATAACCATATTATCTGCATAAACCTGCATAGACCTTTCCTTACAGAAAACTCTAACCCTAGAACAGGTTCCTTTACCTGCATGCTCACCACCAGCATTGATGTCACCGATGCCATAGTTTAATGATGAAGTCCAAACTGGCCTTCACCCACACGTCAGAGTAGGATCCTCTATCTAAACATAAGCACATCCACGGCATAAACTAAAACAATTTCCTATCCCTAACCCTAGCACATACCTGTGGCCTGACCATCCATAATCTCCATGGATGTGACCCTTGCCTCATTGTAAGCCTGCGACTGAATTGGACAGTTGCCCTAACCTTGCAGAAGGACCCTCAGTCTAAACGTACCAATACCCTGCCCCTACGGCTTTCCAAAATCCTAACCCTAACCCTAGCCCTGGCTCGTGGTCCTGACACCTCACCTTGACCATTGACGTCAACCATGCCTCACCATAAACCTGATCCACCATCTTGCACTCCCTTTCTCATCAGAACTAGAAGCCAACTCTATCCATAAAGCCAATGTCTCTGCATAACAGAGAGAACAAAAAATTTTAACTCTAAAACTGGTGCCTGGACCTATACACAAAGCGTCATTATCACAAACACCCAGGGATCTCCTCAACACGGAAATGCAAATTCACACTCGAACTCACATCAGAGGTAGACCCTAACCCTAATAATTAACTTATCCTTTCTGCACAACAGCCCTAACCTCTATATTCAAAGCCTAGCCATGACTCTTGGACCTGCCCCTTCACCATAACCGTTGGCATCACCTGCGCTTCATCGTAATCCTAATCTTCAATCCCGAACGTGCCCTCCCATCGGAGAGAAACTCGAAATTTTTCCATAAACCTATCCTTCTTCTACACCTTACAGAACACAATAAACTTACTCTAGCCCTCGGCATTTTACCTGATCCAAAACCAACAGCCTCAATGTCTGTCTTGCCGCACCATAAGCCTGAAGCTCAAGGTGGCTCTCGCCCTCACTTCAGGGTCAGATGCAAACTCTAAATGTTACTCCACATTCCTGTAAATCTTACTGAACACCTAACCCTAACCCTAGCGCGAAGCCTTGGACTAGATTCTTCACCTACATCATTGATGTCAACTAAGACACATCTTAACTCGGAGCCTGAATTTCACATTCTCAATCACAACAGAAGAGAACCCTTATTCTCTAGGTAACCGTCTCTTCCACAGAGATTTTCTCTTACAGATAGCCCTAACCCTCTCCCAGGACCCTTTCACTGAACCGCTACCATCAGCATTGACGTCTGTCATTCGTTCCCACAACCCTGAAGCTCGTTCTGGCCACTGCCCTCTTGTCAGAGTCGGATCAGAACGCTAAACGTCACTCAATTTTCCGCAGACTCCTTACCTTACAACTAATGCCAACCCTATCCCTGGTGCCAGGATCTGACACTTCACCTTCATCATTGATGTCACACTCACTTCACCTTAAAACTTAAACTTATTCTTGCACAAAATCTCACATCAGAGGTGGATCCGAATTCTAACTGCAACCCTATCTCACCCGTACTCCTTATCGAACACATAACCCTAACCCTAGATCTGACCCTTGAACCAGAATCTTCACCTTCACCGTTGCTATCAACTATGACTCCCTTAATCCTCTGACTCGATATCACACTCACACTCAATTCAGAATTTTTCGCAAATTCTGTCCATAACCATATTTTCTGCATAGACCTTTCCTTACAGAAAACCCTAACCCTAGCCCCGGATCCTTAACCTGAATGCTCACCGTCAGCATTGGTGTCACCGATGCCACATCTTGATGATGAAGTCCAAGCTGGCCTTCACCCACACGTCAGAGTAGGATGCTTAATTTAACATAACCACATCCACCGCATAAACTTTAGACAATTGCCTAACCCTAACCCTAGCACATTCCTGTGACCTGAGCCTCCAAAATCATCATGGACGTCACCCTTGCTTCACTGCGACTCAATTGGACAGTTGCCCTAAACTTGGAGAAGGACCCTCAGTCTAAACGTACCAATTGCCTGCCCCTACATCTTTCCAAAAACCTAAGCCTAACACTACCCATGGCTCGGGGTCCTGACACCTCCCCTTGACCATTGACGTCATCCATGCCTCACCATAAACCTGATCCACCATCTTGCGCACCCTGTCACATCAGACTCAGAAGCTAACTCTATCCGTAAAGAGAATGTTTCTGTATACCAGAGAGAATACAGAATTTTAACCCTGAAACTGATGCCTGGACCTGTATACAGAGTGTCACCATCGGAGACACCCAGGGATCTCCCAACACGGAAACACAATTTCACAGTCACAGTCACATCAGAGCTAGACCTTAAGTCTTATAATTAACTTATTCTTTCTGTACTAGAGCCCGAACCAGTAATTCTAACCCTAGCCATGACTCCTGGACATGCCCCTTAATCGTAACCATTGGCATCACTCACGCTTCATCGTAATCCTTTACATCAATCCCGCACTTGCCCTCCCATCAGAGAGAAACCTGAAGCCTTTCCATAACCCTATCCTTCCTGTACACCTTAAAGAACAAAACTAAACTTACTCTAGCCCTTGGAACTATACCTGAACCGACACCATCAGCTTCAACGTCTGTCATGCCGCACCATAAGCCTGAATCTCAAGGTCGCCGTCACCCTCACGTCAGGGACAGATGCGAACTCTAAATGTAACTGCATAATCCTGTCAATCTTACTGAACACCTAACCCTAGCCCTAGTGCCAAGCCCTGGACTAGATTTTTCAACCGCAGCAATGATGTCAACTACGACACATCTTAATTTGGAGCTTGAATCTCACACTCGCACTGACATCAGAAGAGAACCCTAATTCTTTCGGAAACCGTCTTTTCCGCACTGATTTTCTCTTACAGATAACCCTAAGCGTATCCCAGGCCCCTTTCACTGAACCGCCACCATCAGCATCGCCGTCTGTCATTCCTCCCCATCATCCTGAAGCTCGTTCTGGACACTGCCCTCATGTCAGAGTCGGATCAGTACTCTGTCACTCAATCTGCAGCATACTCCTTACCTTAACAACTAATGCTGACCCTATCCCTGGTACCGGAATCTGACACTTCACCTTCATCATTGTTGTGACCCTCACTTCACCTTCAACTTAAACTTATTCTTGCACTCACCCTCACATCAGAGGCGGATCCGAATTCTAACTGCAACCTACTTCACACGTACTCCTTATCAAACCCATAACCCTACCCTAGATCTGAACCTTGAATCAGATTATTCACCTTCATCGTTGCTACCCACTATGACACCCTTAATGGTGTGACTCGATCTCACACTCGCCCTCAATTTAGAATTGCACCCTAATTCTGTCCATAACCATATTATCTGCATAAACCTGCATAGACCTTTCCTTACAGAAAACTCTAACCCTAGAACAAGTTCCTTTACCTGCATGCTCACCACCAGCATTGATGTCACCGTTGCCATACCTGAATGATGAAGTCCAAACTGGCCTTCACCCACACGTCAGAGTAGGATCCTCTATCTAAACATAACCACATCCACGGCATAAACTAAAACAATTCCCTATCCCTAACCCTAGCACATACCTGTGGCCTGACCATCCATAATCTCCATGGATGTGACCCTTGCCTCATTGTAAGCCTGCGACTGAATTGGACAGTTGCCCTAACCTTGCAGAAGGACCCTCAGTCTAAACGTACCAATACCCTGCCCCTACGGCTTTCCAAAATCCTAACCATAACCCTAGCCCTGGCTCGTGGTCCTGACACCTCACCTTGACCATTGACGTCAACCATGCCTCACCATAAACCTGATCCACCATCTTGCACTCCCTTTCTCATCAGAACTAGAAGCCAACTCTATCCATAAAGCCAATGTCTCTGCATACCAGAGAGAACAAAAAATTTTAACTCTAAAACTGGTGCCTGGACCTATACACAAAGCGTCATTATCACAAACACCCAGGGATCTCCTCAACACGGAAACGCAAATTCACACTCGCACTCACATCAGAGGTAGACCCTAACCCTAATAATTAACTTATCCTTTCTGCACAACAGCCCTAACCTCTATATTCAAAGCCTAGCCATGACTCTTGGACCTGCCCCTTCACCATAACCATTGCATCACCTGCGCTTCATCGTAATCCTAATCTTCAATTCCGAACGTGCCCTCCCATCGGAGAGAAACTCGAAATTTTTCCATAATCCTTTCCTTCTTCTACACCTTACAGAACACAATAAACTTACTCTAGCCCTCGGCATTTTACCTGATCCAAAACCAACAGCCTCAATGTCTGTCTTGCCGCACCATAAGCCTGAAGCTCAAGGTGGCCCTCGCCCTCACTACAGGGTCAGATGCAAACTCTAAATGTTACTCCACATTCCTGTAAATCTTACTGAACACCTAACCCTAACCCTAGCACGAAGCCTTGGACTAGATTCTTCACCTACAACATTGATGTCAACTAAGACACATCTTAACACGGAGCCTGAATTTCACATTCTCAATCACAACAGAAGAGAACCCTTATTCTCTCGGTAACCGTCTCTTCCGCAGAGATTTTCTCTTACAGATAGCCCTAACCCTCTCCCAGGACCCTTTCACTGAACCGCTACCATCAGCATCGACGTCTGTCATTCGTTCCCACAACCCTGAAGCTCGTTCTGGCCACTGCCCTCTTGTCAGAGTCGGATCAGAACGCTAAATGTCACTCAATTTTCCGCAGACTCCTTACCTTACAACTAATGCCAACCCTATCCCTAGTCCCAGGATCTGACACTTCACCTTCATCATTGATGTCACACTCACTTCACCTTAAACCTTAAACTTATTCTTGCACAAAACCTCACATCAGAGGTAGATCCGAATTCTAACTGCAACCCTATCTCACCCGTACTCCTTATCGAACACATAACCCTAACCCTAGACCTGACCCTTGAACCAGAATCTTCACCTTCAGCGTTGCTATCAACTATGACTCCCTTAATCCTCTGACTCGATCTCACACTCACACTCAATTCAGAATTTTTCGCAAATTCTGTCCATAACCATATTTTCTGCATAGACCTTTCCTTACAGAAAACCCTAACCCTAGCCCTGGATCCTTAACCTGAATGCTCACCGTCAGCATTGATGTCACCGATGCCACATCTTGATGATGAAGTCCAAGCTGGCCTTCACCCACACGTCAGAGTAGGATGCTTAATCTAAACATAACCACATCCACCGCATAAACTTTAGACAATTACCTAACCCTAACCCTAGCACATTCCTGTGACCTGAGCCTCCAAAATCATCATGGACGTCACCCTTGCCTCACTGCGACTCAATTGGACAGTTGCCCTAAACTTGGAGAAGGACCCTCAGCCTAAACGTACCAATTGCCTGCCCCTACAGCTTTCCAAAAACCTAACCCTAACACTACCCCTGGCTCGGGGTCCTGACACCTCACCTTGACCATTGACGTCATCCATGCCTCACCATAAACCTGATCCACCATCTTGCGCACCCTGTCACATCAGACTCAGAAGCTAACTCTATCCGTAAAGAGAATGTTTCTGTATAACAGAGAGAATACAGAATTTTAACCCTGAAACTGATGCCTGGACCTGTATACAGAGTGTCAGCATCGGAGACACCCAGGGATCTCCCAACACGGCAACACAATTTCACAGTCACAGTCACATCAGAGCTAGACCTTAAGTCTTATAATTAACTTATTCTTTCTGTACTAGAGCCCGAACCAGTAATTCTAAGCCTAGCCATGACTCTTGGACATGCCCCTTAATCGTAACCATTGGCATCACTCACGCTTCATTGTAATCCTTTACCTCAATCCCGCATTTGCCCTCCCATCTGAGAGAAAGCTGAAGCCTTTCCATAACCCTATCCTTCCTGTACACCTTACAGAACAAAACTAAACTTACTCTAGCCCTTGGAAATATACGTGAACCGACACCATCAGCTTCAACGTCTGTCATGCCGCACCATAAGCCTGAATCTCAAGGTCGCCGTCACCCGCACGTCAGGGACAGATGCGAACTCTAAATGTAACTGCATAATCCTGTCAATCTTACTGAACACCTAACCCTAACCCTAGTGCCAAGCCCTGGACTAGATTTTTCACCCGCAGAAATGATGTCAACTACGACACATCTTAATTCGGAGCTTGAATCTCACACTCGCACTGACATCAGAAGAGAACCCTAATTCTTTCGGAAACCGTCTTTTCCGCACTGATTTTCTCTTACAGATAACCCTAAGCGTATCCCAGGCCCCTTTCACTGAACCGCCACCATCAGCATCGACGTCTGTCATTCCTCCCCATAATCCTGAAGCTCGTTCTGGACGCTGCCCTCATGTCAGAGTCGGATCAGTACTCTAACTGTCACTCAATCTGCAGCATACTCCTTACCTTACAACTAATGCTGACCCTATCCCTGGTACCGGGATCCGACACTTCACCTTCATCATTGTTGTGACCCTCACTTCACCTGAAACTTAAACTTATTCTTGCACTCACCCTCACATCAGAGGCGGATCCGAATTCTAACTGTAACCCTACTTCACCCGTACTCCTTATTAAACCCATAACCCTACCCTAGATCTGAACCTTGAATCAGATTATTCACCTTCATCGTTGCTACCCACTATGACACCCTTAATGGTGTGAATCTATCTCACACTCGCCCTCAATTTAGAATTGCACCCTAATTCTGTCCATAACCATATTATCTGCATAAACCTGAATAGACCTTTCCTTACAGAAAACTCTAACCCTAGAACAGGTTCCTTTACCTGCATGCTCACCACCAGCATTGATGTCACCGATGCCATACCTTAATGATGAAGTCCAAACTGGCCTTCACCCACACGTCAGAGTAGGATCCTCTATCTAAACATAACCACATCCACGGCATAAACTAAAACAATTCCCTATCCCTAACCCTAGCACATACCTGTGGCCTGACCATCCATAATCTCCATGGATGTGACCCTTGCCTCATTGTAAGCCTGCGACTGAATTGGACAGTTGCCCTAACCTTGCAGAAGGACCCTCAGTCTAAACGTACCAATACCCTGCCCCTACGGCTTTCCAAAATCCTAACCCTAACCCTAGCCCTGGCTCGTGGTCCTGACACCTCAACTTGACCATTGACGTCAACCATGCCTCACCATAAACCTGATCCACCATCTTGCACTCCCTTTCTCATCAGAACTAGAAGCCAACTGTATCCATAAAGCCAATGTCTCTGCATACCTGAGAGAACAAAAAATTTTAACTCTAAAACTGGGGCCTGGACCTATACACAAAGCGTCATTATCACAAACACCCAGGGATCTCCTCAACACTGAAACGCAAATTCACACTTGCACTCACATCAGAGGTAGACCCTAACCCTAATAATTAACTTATCCTTTCTGCACAACAGCCCTAACCTCTATATTCAAATCCTAGCCATGGCTCTTGGACCTGCCCCTTCACCATAACCGTTGGCATCACCTGCGCTTCATCGTAATCCTAATCTTCAATCCCGAACGTGCCCTCCCATCGGAGAGAAACTCGAAATTTTTCCATAATCCTATCCTTCTTCTACACCTTACAGAACACAATAAACTTACTCTAGCCCTCGGCATTTTACCTGATCCAAAACCAACAGCCTCAATGTCTGTCTTGCCGCACCATAAGCCTGAAGCTCAAGGTGGCCCTCGCCCTCTCTTCAGGGTCAGATGCAAACTCTAAATGTTACTCCACATTCCTGTAAATCTTACTGAACACCTAACCCTAACCCTAGCGCGAAGCCTTGGACTAGATTCTTCATCTACAACATTGATGTCAACTAAGACACATCTTAACTCGGAGCCTGAATTTCACATTCTCAATCACAACAGAAGAGAACCCTTATTCTCTCGGTAACCGTCTCTTTCGCAGAGATTTTCTCTCACAGATAGCCCTAACCCTCTCCCAGGACCCTTTCACTGAACCGCTACCATCAGCATCGACGTCTGTCATTCGTTCCCACAGCGCTGAAGCTCGTTCTGGCCACTGCCCTCTAGTCAGAGTCGGATCAGAACGCTAAATGTCATTGAATTTTCCGCAGACTCCTTACCTTACAACTAATGCCAACCCTATCCCTGGTGCCAGGATCTGACACTTCACCTTCATCATTGATGTCACACTCACTCCACCTTAAACCTTAAACTTATTCTTGCACAAAACCTCACATCAGAGGTGGATCCGAATTCTAACTGCAACCCTATCTCACCCGTACTCCTTATCGAACACATAACCCTAACCCTAGATCTGACCCTTGAACCAGAATCTTCACCTTCACCGTTGCTATCAACTATGACTCCCTTAATCCTCTGACTCGATCTCACACTCACACTCAATTCAGAATTTTTCGCAAATTCTGTCCATAACCATATTTTCTGCATAGATCTTTCCTTACAGAAAACCCTAACCCTAGCCCCGGATCCTTAACCTGAATGCTCACCGTCAGCATTGATGTCACCGATGCCACATCTTGATGATGAAGTCCACGCTGGCCTTCACCCACACGTCAGAGTAGGATGATTAATCTAAACATAACCACATCCACCGCATAAACTTTAGACAATTACCTAACCCAAACCCTAGCACATTCCTGTGACCTGAGCCTCCAAAATCATCATGGACGTCACCCTTGCCTCACTGCGATTCAATTGGACAGTTGCCCTAAACTTGGAGAAGGACCCTCAGTCTAAACGTACCAATTGCCTGCCCCTACAGCTTTCCAAAAACCTAACCCTAACACTACCCCTGGCTCGGGGTCCTGACACCTCACCTTGACCATTGACGTCATCCATGCCTCACCATAAACCTGATCCACCATCTTGCGCACCCTGTCACATCAGACTCAGAAGCTAACTCTATCCGTAAAGAGAATGTTTCTGTATAACAGAGAGAATACAGAATTTTAACCCTGAAACTGATGCCTGGACCTGTATACAGAGTGTCAGCATCGGAGACACCCAGGGATCTCCCAACACGGCAACACAATTTCACAGTCACAGTCACATCAGAGCTAGACCTTAAGTCTTATAATTAACTTATTCTTTCTGTACTAGAGCACGAACCAGTAATTCTAAGCCTAGCCATGACTCTTGGACATGCCCCTTTATCGTAACCATTGGCATCACTCACGCTTCATTGTAATCCTTTACCTCAATCCCGCATTTGCCCTCCCATCAGAGAGAAACCTGAAGCCTTTCCATAACCCTATCCTTCCTGTACACCTTACAGAACAAAACTAAACTTACTCTAGCGCTTGGAAATATACCTGAACCGACACCATCAGCTTCAACGTCTGTCATGCCGCACCATAAGCCTGAATCTCAAGGTCGCCGTCACCCGCACGTCAGGGACAGATGCGAACTCTAAATGTAACTGCATAATCCTGTCAATCTTACTGAACACCTAACCCTAACCCTAGTGCCAAGCCCTGGACTAGATTTTTCACCCGCAGAAATGATGTCAACTACGACACATCTT
Source organism: Manis javanica (assembly GCF_040802235.1). Taxonomy (NCBI): domain Eukaryota; kingdom Metazoa; phylum Chordata; class Mammalia; order Pholidota; family Manidae; genus Manis; species Manis javanica. The sequence goes on along the minus strand of NC_133169.1, from coordinate 34,790,033 downwards.
AATTCGGAGCTTGAATCTCACACTCGCACTGACATCAGAAGAGAACCCTAATTCTTTCGGAAACCGTCTTTTCCGCACTGATTTTCTCTTACAGATAACCCTAAGCGTATCCCAGGCCCCTTTCACTGAACCGCCACCATCAGCATCGACGTCTGTCATTCCTCCCCATAATCCTGAAGCTCGTTCTGGACGCTGCCCTCATGTCAGAGTCGGATCAGTACTCTAACTGTCACTCAATCTGCAGCATACTCCTTACCTTACAACTAATGCTGACCCTATCCCTGGTACCGGGATCCGACACTTCACCTTCATCATTGTTGTGACCCTCACTTCACCTGAAACTTAAACTTATTCTTGCACTCACCCTCACATCAGAGGCGGATCCGAATTCTAACTGTAACCCTACTTCACCCGTACTCCTTATCAAACCCATAACCCTACCCTAGATCTGAACCTTGAATCAGATTATTCACCTTCATCGTTGCTACCCACTATGACACCCTTAATGGTGTGAATCTATCTCACACTCGCCCTCAATTTAGAATTGCACCCTAATTCTGTCCATAACCATATTATCTGCATAAACCTGAATAGACCTTTCCTTACAGAAAACTCTAACCCTAGAACAGGTTCCTTTACCTGCATGCTCACCACCAGCATTGATGTCACCGATGCCATACCTTAATGATGAAGTCCAAACTGGCCTTCACCCACACGTCAGAGTAGGATCCTCTATCTAAACATAACCACATCCACGGCATAAACTAAAACAATTCCCTATCCCTAACCCTAGCACATACCTGTGGCCTGACCATCCATAATCTCCATGGATGTGACCCTTGCCTCATTGTAAGCCTGCGACTGAATTGGACAGTTGCCCTAACCTTGCAGAAGGACCCTCAGTCTAAACGTACCAATACCCTGCCCCTACGGCTTTCCAAAATCCTAACCCTAACCCTAGCCCTGGCTCGTGGTCCTGACACCTCACCTTGACCATTGACGTCAACCATGCCTCACCATAAACCTGATCCACCATCTTGCACTCCCTTTCTCATCAGAACTAGAAGCCAACTGTATCCATAAAGCCAATGTCTCTGCATACCTGAGAGAACAAAAAATTTTAACTCTAAAACTGGGGCCTGGACCTATACACAAAGCGTCATTATCACAAACACCCAGGGATCTCCTCAACACTGAAACGCAAATTCACACTTGCACTCACATCAGAGGTAGACCCTAACCCTAATAATTAACTTATCCTTTCTGCACAACAGCCCTAACCTCTATATTCAAATCCTAGCCATGGCTCTTGGACCTGCCCCTTCACCATAACCGTTGGCATCACCTGCGCTTCATCGTAATCCTAATCTTCAATCCCGAACGTGCCCTCCCATCGGAGAGAATCTCGAAATTTTTCCATAATCCTATCCTTCTTCTACACCTTACAGAACACAATAAACTTACTCTAGCCCTCGGCATTTTACCTGATCCAAAACCAACAGCCTCAATGTCTGTCTTGCCGCACCATAAGCCTGAAGCTCAAGGTGGCCCTCGCCCTCTCTTCAGGGTCAGATGCAAACTCTAAATGTTACTCCACATTCCTGTAAATCTTACTGAACACCTAACCCTAACCCTAGCGCGAAGCCTTGGACTAGATTCTTCATCTACAACATTGATGTCAACTAAGACACATCTTAACTCGGAGCCTGAATTTCACATTCTCAATCACAACAGAAGAGAACCCTTATTCTCTCGGTAACCGTCTCTTTCGCAGAGATTTTCTCTCACAGATAGCCCTAACCCTCTCCCAGGACCCTTTCACTGAACCGCTACCATCAGCATCGACGTCTGTCATTCGTTCCCACAGCCCTGAAGCTCGTTCTGGCCACTGCACTCTAGTCAGAGTCGGATCAGAACGCTAAATGTCATTGAATTTTCCGCAGACTCCTTACCTTACAACTAATGCCAACCCTATCCCTGGTGCCAGGATCTGACACTTCACCTTCATCATTGATGTCACACTCACTTCACCTTAAACCTTAAACTTATTCTTGCACAAAACCTCACATCAGAGGTGGATCCGAATTCTAACTGCAACCCTATCTCACCCGTACTCCTTATCGAACACATAACCCTAACCCTAGATCTGACCCTTGAACCAGAATCTTCACCTTCACCGTTGCTATCAACTATGACTACCTTAATCCTCTGACTCGATCTCACACTCACACTCAATTCAGAATTTTTCGCAAATTCTGTCCATAACCATATTTTCTGCATAGATCTTTCCTTACAGAAAACCCTAACCCTAGCCCCGGATCCTTAACCTGAATGCTCACCGTCAGCATTGATGTCACCGATGCCACATCTTGATGATGAAGTCCACGCTGGCCTTCACCCACACGTCAGAGTAGGATGATTAATCTAAACATAACCACATCCACCGCATAAACTTTAGACAATTGCCTAACCCTAACCCTAGCACATTCCTGTGACCTGAGCCTCCAAAATCATCATGGACGTCACCCTTGCCTCACTGCGACTCAATTGGACAGTTGCCCTAAACTTGGAGAAGGACCCTCAGTCTAAACGTACCAATTGCCTGCCCCTACAGCTTTCCAAAAACCTATCCCTAACACTACCCTGGCTCGGGGTCCTGACACCTCACCTTCACCATTGACGTCATCCATGCCTCACCATAAACCTGATCCACCATCTTGCGCACCCTGTCACATCAGACTCAGAAGCTAACTCTATCCGTAAAGAGAATGTTTCTGTATACCAGAGAGAATACAGAATTTTAACCCTGAAACTGATGCATGGACCTGCAGACAGAGTGTCAGCATCGGAGACACCCAGGGATCTCCCAACACGGATACACAATTTCACAGTCACAGTCACATCAGAGCTAGACCTTAAGTCTTATAATTAACTTATTCTTTCTGTACTAGAGCCCGAACCAGTAATTCTAACCCTAGCCATGACTCTTGGACATGCCCCTTAATCGTAACCATTGGCATCACTCACGCTTCATCGTAATCCTTTACCTCAATCCCGCACTTGCCCTCCCATCAGAGAGAAACCTGAAGCCTTTCCATAACCCTATCCTTCCTGTACACCGTACAGAACAAAACTAAACTTACTCTAGCCCTTGGAACTATACCTGAACCGACACCATCAGCTTCAACGTCTGTCATGCCGCACCATAAGCCTGAATCTCAAGGTCGCCGTCACCCGCACGTCAGGGACAGATGCGAACTCTAAATGTAACTGCATAATCCTGTAAATCTAACTGAACACCAAACCCTAGCCCTAGTGCCAAGCCCTGGACTAGATTTTTCACCCGCAGCAATGATGTCAACTACGACACATCTTAATTCGGAGCTTGAATCTCACACTCGCACTGACATCAGAAGAGAACCCTAATTCTTTCGGAAACTGTCTTTTCCGCACTGATTTTCTCTTACAGATAACCCTAAGCGTATCCCAGGCCCCTTTCACTGAACCGCCACCATCAGCATCGACGTCTGTCATTCCTCCCCATAATCCTGAAGCTCGTTCTGGACGCTGCGCTCATGTCAGAGTCGGATCAGTACTCTGTCACTCAATCTGCAGCATACTCCTTACCTTACAACTAATGCTGACCCTATCCCTGGTACCGGGATCTGACACTTCACCTTCATCATTGTTGTGACCCTCACTTCACCTGAAACTTAAACTTATTCTTGCACTCACCCTCACATCAGAGGCGGATCCGAATTCTAACTGCAACCCTACTTCACCCGTACTCCTTATCAAACCCATAACCCTACCCTAGATCTGAAACTTGAATCAGATTATTCACCTTCATCGTTGCTACCCACTATGACACCCTTAATGGTGTGACTCGATCTCACACTCGCCCTCAATTTAGAATTGCACCCTAATTCTGTCCATAACCATATTATCTGCATAAACCTGCATAGGCCTTTCCTTACAGAAAACTCTAACCCTAGAACTGGTTCCTTTACTTGCATGCTCACCACCAGCATTGATGTCACCGATGCCATACCTTAATGATGAAGTCCAAACTGGCCTTCACCCACACGTCAGAGTAGGATCCTCTATCTAAACATAACCACATCCACGGCATAAACCAAAACTATTCCCTATCCCTAACCCTAGCACATACCTGTGGCCTGACCATCCATAATCTCCATGGATGTGACCCTTGCCTCATTGTAAGCCTGCGACTGAATTGGACAGTTGCCCTAACCTTGCAGAAGGACCCTCAGTCTAAACGTACCAATACCCTGCCCCTACGGCTTTCCAAAATCCTAACCCTAACCCTAGCCCTGGCTCGTGGTCCTGACACCTCACCTTGACCATTTTGACGTCAACCATGCCTCACCATAAACCTGATCCACCATCTTGCACTCCCTTTCTCATCAGAACTAGAAGCCAACTCTATCCATAAAGCCAATGTCTCTGCATACCAGAGAGAACAAAAAATTTTAACTCTAAAACTGGTGCCTGGACCTATACACAAAGCGTCATTATCACAAACACCCAGGGATCTCCTCAACACGGAAACGCAAATTCACACTCGCACTCACATCAGAGGTAGACCCTAACCCTAATAATTAACTTATCCTTTCTGCACAACAGCCCTAACCTCTATATTCAAAGCCTAGCCATGACTCTTGGACCTGCCCCTTCACCATAACCATTGGCATCACCTGCGCTTCATCGTAATCCTAATCTTCAATCCCGAACCTTCAGTGCCCTCCCATCGGAGACAAACTCGAAATTTTTCCATAAACCTATCCTTCTTCTACACCTTACAGAGCACAATAAACTTACTATAGCGCTCTTCATTTTACCTGATCCAAAACCAACAGCCTCAATGTCTGTCTTGCCGCACCATAAGCCTGAAGCTCAAGGTGGCCCTCACCCTCACTTCAGGGTCAGATGCAAACTCTAAATGTTACTCCACATTCCTGTAAATCTTACTGAACACCTAACCCTAACCCTGGCGCGAAGCCTTGGACTAGATTCTTCACCTACAACATTGATGTCAACTAAGACACATCTTAACTCGGAGCCTGAATTTCACATTCTCAATCACAACAGAAGAGAACCCTTATTCTCTCGGTAACCGTCTCTTCCGCAGAGATTTTCTCTTACAGATAGCCCTAACCCTCTCCCAGGACCCTTTCACTGAACCGCTACCATCAGCATCGACGTCTGTCATTCGTTCCCACAACCCTGAAGCTCGTTCTGGCCACTGCCCTCTTGTCAGAGTCGGATCAGAACGCTAAATGTCACTCAATTTTCCGCAGACTCCTTACCTTACAACTAATGCCAACCCTATCCCTGGTGCCAGGATCTGACACTTCACCTTCATCATTGATGTCACACTCACTTCACCTTAAACCTTAAACTTATTCTTGCACAAAACCTCACATCAGAGGTGGATCCGAATTCTAACTGCAACCCTATCTCACCCGTACTCCTTATCGAACACATAACCCTAACCCTAGATCTGACCCTTGAACCAGAATCTTCACCTTCACCGTTGCTATCAACTATGACTCCCTTAATCCTCTGACTCGAACTCACACTCACACTCAATTCAGAATTTTTCGCAAATTCTGTCCATAACCATATTTTCTGCGTAGACCTTTCCTTACAGAAAACCCTAACCCTAGCCCCGGATCCTTAACCTGAATGCTCACTGTCAGCATTGATGTCACCGATGCCACATCTTGATGATGAAGTCCACGCTGGCCTTCACCCACACGTCAGAGTAGGATGCTTAATCTAAACATAACCACATCCACCGCATAAACTTTAGACAGTTACCTAACCCTAACCCTAGCACATTCCTGTGACCTGAGCCTCCAAAATCATCATGGACGACACCCTTGCCTCACTGCGACTCAATTGGACAGTTGCCCTAAACTTGGAGAAGGACCCTCAGTCTAAACGTACCAATTGCCTGCCCCTACAGCTTTCCAAAAACCTAACCCTAACACTACCCCTGGCTCGGGTTCCTGACACCTCACCTTGACAATTGACGTCATACATGCCTCACCATAAACCTGATCCACCATCTTGCGCACCCTGTCACATCAGACTCAGAAGCTAACTCTATCCGTAAAGAGAATGTTTCTGTATACCAGAGAGAACACAGAATTTTAACCCTGAAACTGATGCCTGGACTTGTATACAGAGTGTCAGCATCGGAGACACCCAGGGATCTCCCAACACGGAAACACAATTTCACAGTCACAGTCACATCAGAGCTAGACCTTAAGTCTTATAATTAACTTATTCTTTCTGTACTAGAGCCCGAACCAGTAATTCTAACCCTAGCCATGACTCTTGGACATGCCCCTTAATCGTAACCATTGGCATCACTCACGCTTCATCGTAATCCTTTACCTCAATCCCGCACTTGCCCTCCCATCAGAGAGAAACCTGAAGCCTTTCCATAACCCTATCCTTCCTGTACCCCTTACAGAACAAAACTAAACTTACTCTAGCCCTTGGGACTATACCTGAACCGACACCATCAGCTTCAACGTCTGTCATGCCGCACCATAAGCCTGAATCTCAAGGTCGCCGTCACCTTCATGTCAGGGACAGATGCGAACTCTAAATGTAACGGCATAATCCTGTCAATCGTACTGAACACCTAACCCTAACCCTAGTGCCAAGCCCTGGACTAGATTTTTCACCCGCAGCAATGATGTCAACTACGACACATCTTAATTCGGAGCTTGAATCTCACACTCGCACTGACATCAGAAGAGAACCCTAATTCTTTCGGAAACCGTCTTTTCCGCACTGATTTTCTCTTACAGATAACCCTAAGCATATCCCAGGCCCCTTTCACTGAACCGCCACCATCAGCATCGACGTCTGTCATTCCTCCCCATAATCCTGAAGCTCGTTCTGGACGCTGCCCTCATGTCAGAGTTGGAACAGTACTCTAACTGTCACTCAATCTGCAGCATACTCCTTACCTTACAACTTATGCTGACCCTATCCCTGGTACCGGGATCTGACACTTCACCTTCATCATTGTTGTGACCCTCACTTCACCTTAAACTTAAACTTATTCTTGCACTCACCCTCACATCAGAGGCGGATCCGAATTCTAACTGCAACCCTACTTCACCCGTACTCCTTATCAAACCCATAACCCTACCCTAGATCTGAACTTTGAATCAGATTATTCACCTTCATCGTTGCGACCCAATATGGCACCCTTAATGGTGTGACTCGAACTCACACTCGCCCTCAATTTAGAATTGCACCCTAATTCTGTCCATAACCATATTATCTGCATAAACCTGCATAGGCCTTTCCTTACAGAAAACTCTAACCCTAGAACTGGTTCCTTTACCTGCATGCTCATCACCAGCATTGATGTCACCGATGCCATACCTTAATGATGAAGTCCAAACTGGCCTTCACCCACACGTCAGAGTAGGATCCTATATCTGAACATAACCACATCCACGGCATAAACCAAAACAATTCCCTATCCCTAACCCTAGCACATACCTGTGGCCTGACCATCCATAATCTCAATGGATGTGACCCTTGCCTCATTGTAAGCCTGCGACTGAATTGGACAGTTGCCCTAACCTTGCAGAAGGACCCTCAGTCTAAACGTACCAATACCCTGCCCCTACGGCATTCCAAAATCCTAACCCTAACCCTAGCCATGGCTCGTGGTCCTGACACCTCACCTTGAACATTTTGACGTCAACCATGCCTCACCATAAACCTGATCCACCATCTTGCACTCCCTTTCTCATCAGAACTAGAAGCCAACTCTATCCATAAAGCCAATGTCTCTGCATACCAGAGAGAACAAAAAATTTTAACTCTAAAACTGGTGCCTGGACCTATACACAAAGCGTCATTATCACAAACACCCAGGGATCTCCTCAACACGGAAACGCAAATTCACACTCGCACTCACAGCAGAGGTAGACCCTAACCCTAATAATTAACTTATCCTTTCTGCACAACAGCCCTAACCTATATATTCAAAGCCTAGCCATGACTCTTGGACCTGCCCCTTCACCATAACCATTGGCATCACCTGCGCTTCATCGTAATCCTAATCTTCAATCCCGAACGTGCCCTCCCATCGGAGAGAAACTCGAAATTTTTCCATAAACCTATCCTTCTTCTACACCTTACAGAGCACAATAAACTTACTCTAGCCCTCGGCATTTTACCTGATCCAAAACCAACAGCCTCAATGTCTGTCTTGCCGCACCATAAGCCTGAAGCTCAAGGTGGCCCTCGCCCTCACTTCAGGGTCAGATTGAAACTCTAAATGTTACTCCACATTACTGTAAATCTTACTGAACACCTAACCCTAACCCTAGCGTGAAGCCTTGGACTAGATTCTTCACCTACAACATTGATGTCAACTAAGACACATCTTAACTCGGAGCCTGAATTTCACATTCTCAATCACAACAGAAGAGAACCCTTACTCTCTCGGTAACCGTCTCTTCCGCAGAGATTTTCTCTCACAGATAGCCCTAACCCTCTCCCAGGACCCTTTCACTGAACCGCTACCATCAGCATCGACGTCTGTCATTCGTTCCCACAACCCTGAAGCTCGTTCTGGCCACTGCCCTCTTGTCAGAGTCGGATCAGAACGCTAAATGTCACTCAGTTTTCCGCAGACTCCTTACCTTACAACTAATGCCAACCCTATCCCTGGTGCCAGTATCTGACACTTCACCTTCATCATTGATGTCACACTCACTTCACCTTAAACCTTAAACTTATTCTTGCACAAAACCTCACATCAGAGGTGGATCCGAATTCTAACTGCAACCCTATCTCACCCGTACTCCTTATCGAACACATAACCCTAACCCTAGATCTGACCCTAGAACCAGAATCTTCACCTTCACCGTTGCTATCAACTATGACTCCCTTAATCCTCTGACTCGATCTCACACTCACACTCAATTCAGAATTTTTCGCAAATTCTGTCCATAACCATATTTTCTGCATAGACCTTTCCTTACAGAAAACCCTAACCCTAGCCCCGGATCCTTAACCTGAATGCTCACCGTCAGCATTGGTGTCACCGATGCCACATCTTGATGATGAAGTCCAAGCTGGCCTTCACCCACACGTCAGAGTATGATGCTTAATCTAAACATAACCACATCCACCGCATAAACTTTAGACAATTACCTACCCCTAACCCTAGCACATTCCTGTGACCTGAGCCTCCAAAATCAACATGGACGTCACCCTTGCCTCACTGCGACTCAATTGGACAGTTGCCCTAAACTTGGAGAAGGACCCTCAGTCTAAACGTACCAATTGCCTGCCCCTACAGCTTTCCAAAAACCTAACCCTAACACTACCCCTGGCTCGGTGTCCTGACACCTCACCTTGACCATTGACGTCATCCGTGCCTCACCATAAACCTGATCCACCATCTTGCGCACCCTGTCACATCAGACTCAGAAGCTAACTCTATCCGTAAAGAGAATGTTTCTGTATACCAGAGAGAACACAGAATTTTAACCCTGAAACTGATGCCTGGACCTGTATACAGAGTGTCAGCATCGGAGACACCCAGGGATCTCCCAACACGGCAACACAATTTCACAGTCACAGTCACATCAGAGCTAGACCTTAAGTCTTATAATTAAATTATTCTTTCTGTACTAGAGCCCGAACCAGTAATTCTAACCCTAGCCATGACTCTTGGACATGCCCCTTAATCGTAACCATTGGCATCACTCACGCTTCATCGTAATCCTTTACCTCAATCCCGCACTTGCCCTCCCATCAGAGAGAAACCTGAAGCCTTTCCATAACCCTATCCTTCCTGTACACCGTACAGAACAAAACTAAACTTACTCTAGCCCTTGGGACTATACCTGAACCGACACCGTCAGCTTCAACGTCTGTCATGCCGCACCATAAGCATGAATCTCAAGGTCGCCGTCACCCTCACGTCAGGGACAGATGCGAACTCTAAATGTAACTGCATAATCCTGTCAATCGTACTGAACACCTAACCCTAACCCTACTGCGAAGCCCAGGACTAGATTTTTCACCCGCAGCAATGATGTCAACTACGACACATCTTAATTCGGAGCTTGAATCTCACACTCGCACTGACATCAGAAGAGAACCCTAATTCTTTCGGAAACCGTCTTTTCCGCACTGATTTTCTCTTACAGATAACCCTAAGCGTATCCCAGGCCCCTTTCACTGAACCGCCACCATCAGCATCGACGTCTGTCATTCCTCCCCATAATCCTGAAGCTCGTTCTGGACGCTGCCCTCATGTCAGAGTCGGATCAGTACTCTAACTGTCACTCAATCTGCAGCATACTCCTTACCTTACAACTAATGCTGACCCTATCCCTGGTACTGGGATCTGACACTTCACCTTCATCATTGTTGTGACCCTCACTTCACCTGAAACTTAAACTTATTCTTGCACTCACCCTCACATCAGAGGCGGATCCGAATTCTAACTGCAACCCTACTTCACCCGTACTCCTTATCAAACCCATAACCCTACCCTAGATCTGAACTTTGAATCAGATTATTCACCTTCATCGTTGCTACCCACTATAACACCCTTAATGGTGTGACTCGATCTCACACTCGCCCTCAATTTAGAATTGCACCCTAATTCTGTCCATAACCATATTATCTGCATAAACCTGCATAGGCCTTTCCTTACAGAAAAATCTAACCCTAGAACAGATTCCTTTACCTGCATGCTCACCACCAGCATTGATGTCACCGATGCAATACCTTAATGATGAAGTCCACACTGGCCTTCACCCACACGTCAGAGTGGGATCCTATATCTAAACATAACCACATCCACGGCATAAACTAAAACAATTCCCTATCGCTAACCCTAGCACATACCTGTGGCCTGACCATCCATAATCTCCATGGATGTGACCCTTGCCTCATTGTAAGCCTGCGACTGAATTGGACAGTTGCCCTAACCTTGCAGAAGGACCCTCAGTCTAAACGTACCAATACCCTGCCCGTACGGCTTTCCAAAATCCTAACCCTAACCCTAGCCCTGGCTCGTTGTCCTGACACCTCACCTTGACCATTGACGTCAACCATGCCTCACCATAAACCTGATCCACCATCTTGCACTCCCACTCCCTTTCTCATCAGAACTAGAAGCCAACTCTATCCATAAAGCCAATGTCTCTGCATACCAGAGAGAACAAAAAATTTTAACTCTAAAACTTGTGCCTGGACCTATACACAAAGCGTCATTATCACAAACACTCAGGGATCTCCTCAACACGGAAACGCAAATTCACACTCGCACTCACATCAGAGGTAGACCCTAACCCTAATAATTAACTTTTCCTTTCTGCACAACAGCCCTAACCTATATATTCAAAGCCTAGCCATGACTCTTGGACCTGCCCCTTCACCATAACCATTGGCATCACCTGCGCTTCATCGTAATCCTAATCTTCAATCCCGAACGTGCCCTCCCATCGGAGAGAAACTCGAAATTTTTCCATAAACCTATCCTTCTTCTACACCTTACAGAGCACAATAAACTTACTCTAGCCGTCGGCATTTTACCTGATCCAAAACCAACAGCCTCAATGTCTGTCTTGCCGCACCATAAGCCTGAAGCTCAAGGTGGCCCTCGCCCTAACTTCAGGGTCAGATGCAAACTCTAAATGTTACTCCACATTCCTGTAAATCTTACTGAACACCTAACCCTAACCCTAGCGCGAAACCTTGGACTAGATTCTTCACCTACAACATTGATGTCAACTAAGACACATCTTAACTCGAAGCCTGAATTTCACATTCTCAATCACAACAGAAGAGAACCCTTATTCTCTCGGTAACCGTCTCCTCCGCAGAGATTTTCTCTCACAGATAGCCCTAACCCTCTCCCAGGACCCTTTCACTGAACCGCTACCATCAGCATCGACGTCTGTCATTCGTTCCCACAACCCTGAAGCTCGTTCTCGCCACTGCCCTCTTGTCAGAGTCGGACCAGAACGCTAAATGTCACTCAATTTTCCGCAGACTCCTTACCTTACAACTAATGCCAACCCTAACCCTGGTGCCAGGATCTGACACTTCACCTTCATCATTGATGTCACACTAACTTCACCTTAAACCTTAAACTTATTCATGCACAAAACCTCACATAAGAGGTGGATCCGAATTCTAACTGCAACCCTATCTCACCCGTACTCCTTATCGAACACATAACCCTAACCCTAGACCTGACCCTTGAACCAGAATCTTCACCTTCACCGTTGCTATCAACTATGACTCCCTTAATCCTCTGACTCGATCTCACACTCACACTCAATTCAGAATTTTTCGCAAATTCTGTCCATAACCATATTTTCTGCATAGACCTTTCCTTATAGAAAACCCTAACCCTAGCCCCGGATCCTTAACCTGAATGCTCACCGTCAGCATTGGTGTCACCGATGCCACATCTTGATGATGAAGTCCAAGCTGGCCTTCACCCACACGTCAGAGTAGGATGCTTAATCTAAACATAACCACATCCACCGCATAAACTTTAGACAATTGCCTAACCCTAACCCTAGCACATTCCTGTGACCTGAGCCTCCAAAATCATCATGGACGTCACCCTTGCCTCACTGCGACTCAATTGGACAGTTGCCCTAAACTTGGAGAAGGACCCTCAGTCTAAACGTACCAATTGCCTGCCCCTACAGCTTTCCAAAAACCTAACCCTAACACTACCCCTGGCTCGGGGTCCTGACACCTCACCTTGACCATTGACGTCATCCGTGCCTCACCATAAACCTGATCCACCATCTTGCGCACCCTGTCACATCAGACTCAGAAGCTAACTCAATCCGTAAAGGGAATGTTTCTGTATACCAGAGAGAACACAGAATTTTAACCCTGAAACTGATGATTGGACCTGTATACAGAGTGTCAGCATCGGAGACACCCAGGGATCTCCCAACACGGCAACACAATTTCACAGTCACAGTCACATCAGAGCTAGACCTTAAGTCTTATAATTAACTTATTCTTTCTGTACTAGAGCCCGAACCAGTAATTCTAACCCTAGCCATGACTCTTGGACAGCCCCTTAATCGTAACCATTGGCATCACTCACGCTTCATCGTAATCCTTTACCTCAATCCCGCACTTGCCCTCCCATCAGAGAGAAACCTGAAGCCTTTCCATAACCCTATCCTTCCTGTACACCTTACAGAACAAAACTAAACTTACTCTAGCCCTTGGGACTATACCTGAACCGACACCGTCAGCTTCAACGTCTGTCATGCCGCACCATAAGCCTGAATCTCAAGGTCGCCGTCACCCTCACGTCAGGGACAGATGCGAACTCTAAATGTAACTGCATAATCCTGTCAATCGTACTGAACACCTAACCCTAACCCTAGTGCCAAGCCCTGGACTAGATTTTTCACCCGCAGCAATGATGTCAACTACGACACATCTTAATTCGGAGCTTGAATCTCACACTCGCACTGACATCAGAAGAGAACCCTAATTCTTTCAGAAACCGTCTTTTCCGCACTGATTTTCTCTTACAGATAACCCTAAGCGTATCCCAAGCCCCTTTCACTGAACCGCCACCATCAGCATCGACGTCTGTCATTCCTCCCCATAAACCTGAAGATCGTTCTGGACGCTGCCCTCATGTCAGAGTCGGATCAGTACTCTAACTGTCACTCAATCTGCAGCATACTCCTTACCTTGCAACTAATGCTGAACCTATCCCTGGTACCGGGATCTGACACTTCACCTTCATCATTGTTGTGACCCTCACTTCACCTGAAACTTAAACTTATTCTTGCACTCACCCTCACATCAGAGGCGGATCCGAATTCTAACTGCAACCCTACTTCACCCGTACTCCTTATCAAACCCATAACCCTACCCTAGATCTGAACCTTGAATCAGATTATTCACCTTCATCGTTGCTACCCACTATGACACCCTTAATGGTGTGACTCGATCTCACACTCGCCCTCAATTTAGAATTGCACCCTAATTCTGTCCATAACCATATTATCTGCATAAACCTGCATAGGCCTTTCCTTACAGAAAACTCTAACCCTAGAACAGGTTCCTTTACCTGCATGCTCACCACCAGCATTGATGTCACCGATGCCATAACTTAATGATGAAGTCCAAACTGGCGTTCACCCACACGTCAGAGTAGGATCCTCTATCTAAACATAACCACATCCACGGCATAAACTAAAACAATTCCCTATCCCTAACCCTAGCACATACCTGTGACCTGACCATCCATAATCTCCATGGATGTGACCCTTGCCTCATTGTAAGCCTGCGACTGAATTGGACAGTTGCCCTAACCTTGCAGAAGGACCCTCAGTCTAAACGTACCAATACCCTGCCCCTACGGCTTTCCAAAATCCTAACCCTATCCCTAGCCCTGGCTCGTTGTCCTGACACCTCACCTTGACCATTGACGTCAACCATGCCTCACCATAAACCTGATCCACCATCTTGCACTCCCTTTCTCATCAGAACTAGAAGCCAACTCTATCCATAAAGCCAATGTCTCTGCATACCAGAGAGAACAAAAAATTTTAACTCTAAAACTGGTGCCTGGACCTATACACAAAGCGTCATTATCACAAACACCCAGGGATCTCCTCAACACGGAAACGCAAATTCACACTCGCACTCACATCAGAGGTAGACCCTAACCCTAATAATTAACTTATCCTTTCTGCACAACAGCCCTAACCTCTATATTCAAAGCCTAGCCATGACTCTTGGACCTGCCCCTTCACCATAACCATTGGCATCACCTGCGCTTCATCGTAATCCTAATTTTCAATCCCGAACGTGCCCTCCATCGGAGAGAAACTCGAAATTTTTCCATAAATATCCTTCTTCTACACCTTACAGAGCACAATAAACTTACTCTAGCCCTCGGCATTTTACCTGAACCAAAACCAACAGCCTCAATGTCTGTCTTGCCGCACCATAAGCCTGAAGCTCAAGGTGGCCCTCGCCCTCACTTCAGGGTCAGATGCAAACTCTAAATGTTACTCCACATTCCTGTAAGTCTTACTGAACACCTAACCCTAACCCTAGCGCGAAGCCTTGTACTAGATTCTTCACCTACAACATTGATGTCAACTAAGACACATCTTAACTCGCTGCCTGAATTTCACAATCTCAATCAGAACAGAAGAGAACCCTTATTCTCTCGGTAACCGTCTCTTCCGCAGAGATTTTCTCTCACAGATAGCCCTAACCCTCTCCCAGGACCCTTTCACTGAACCGCTACCATCAGCATCGACGTCTGTCATTCGTTCCCACAACCCTGAAGCTCGTTCTGGCCACTGCCCTCTTGTCAGAGTCGGATCAGAACGCTAAATATCACTGAATTTTTTGCAGACTCCTTACCTTACAACTAATGCCAACCCTATCCCTGGCGCCAGGATCTGACACTTCACCTTCATCATTGATGTCACACTCACTTCACCTTAAACCTTAAACTTATTCTTGCACAAAACCTCACATCAGAGGTGGATCCGAATTCTAACTGCAACCCTATCTCACCCGTACTCCTTATCGAACACATAACGCTAACCCTAGACCTGACCCTTGAACCAGAATATTCACCTTCACCGTTGCTATCAACTATGACTCCCTTAATCCTCTGACTCGATCTCACACTCACACTCAATTCAGAATTTTTCGCAAATTCTGTCCATAACCATATTTTCTGCATAGACCTTTCCTTACAGAAAACCCTAACCCTAGCCCCGGATCCTTAACCTGAATGCTCACCGTCAGCATTGGTGTCACCGATGCCACATCTTGATGATGAAGTCCAAGCTGGCCTTCACCCACACGTCAGAGTAGGATGCTTAATCTAAACATAACCACATCCACCGCATAAACTTTAGACAATTACCTACCCCTAACCCTAGCACATTCCTGTGACCTGAGCCTCCAAAATCAACATGGACGTCACCCTTGCCTCACTGCGACTCAATTGGACAGTTGCCCTAAACTTGGAGAAGGACCCTCAGTCTAAACGTACCAATTGCCTGCCCCTACAGCTTTCCAAAAACCTAACCCTAACACTACCCCTGGCTCGGTGTCCTGACACCTCACCTTGACCATTGACGTCATCCGTGCCTCACCATAAACCTGATCCACCATCTTGCGCACCCTGTCACATCAGACTCAGAAGCTAACTCTATCCGTAAAGAGAATGTTTCTGTATACCAGAGAGAACACAGAATTTTAACCCTGAAACTGATGCCTGGACCTGTATACAGAGTGTCAGCATCGGAGACACCCAGGGATCTCCCAACACGGCAACACAATTTCACAGTCACAGTCACATCAGAGCTAGACCTTAAGTCTTATAATTAAATTATTCTTTCTGTACTAGAGCCCGAACCAGTAATTCTAACCCTAGCCATGACTCTTGGACATGCCCCTTAATCGTAACCATTGGCATCACTCACGCTTCATCGTAATCCTTTACCTCAATCCCGCACTTGCCCTCCCATCAGAGAGAAACCTGAAGCCTTTCCATAACCCTATCCTTCCTGTACACCGTACAGAACAAAACTAAACTTACTCTAGCCCTTGGGACTATACCTGAACCGACACCGTCAGCTTCAACGTCTGTCATGCCGCACCATAAGCATGAATCTCAAGGTCGCCGTCACCCTCACGTCAGGGACAGATGCGAACTCTAAATGTAACTGCATAATCCTGTCAATCGTACTGAACACCTAACCCTAACCCTACTGCGAAGCCCAGGACTAGATTTTTCACCCGCAGCAATGATGTCAACTACGACACATCTTAATTCGGAGCTTGAATCTCACACTCGCACTGACATCAGAAGAGAACCCTAATTCTTTCGGAAACCGTCTTTTCCGCACTGATTTTCTCTTACAGATAACCCTAAGCGTATCCCAGGCCCCTTTCACTGAACCGCCACCATCAGCATCGACGTCTGTCATTCCTCCCCATAATCCTGAAGCTCGTTCTGGACGCTGCCCTCATGTCAGAGTCGGATCAGTACTCTAACTGTCACTCAATCTGCAGCATACTCCTTACCTTACAACTAATGCTGACCCTATCCCTGGTACTGGGATCTGACACTTCACCTTCATCATTGTTGTGACCCTCACTTCACCTGAAACTTAAACTTATTCTTGCACTCACCCTCACATCAGAGGCGGATCCGAATTCTAACTGCAACCCTACTTCACCCGTACTCCTTATCAAACCCATAACCCTACCCTAGATCTGAACTTTGAATCAGATTATTCACCTTCATCGTTGCTACCCACTATAACACCCTTAATGGTGTGACTCGATCTCACACTCGCCCTCAATTTAGAATTGCACCCTAATTCTGTCCATAACCATATTATCTGCATAAACCTGCATAGGCCTTTCCTTACAGAAAAATCTAACCCTAGAACAGATTCCTTTACCTGCATGCTCACCACCAGCATTGATGTCACCGATGCAATACCTTAATGATGAAGTCCACACTGGCCTTCACCCACACGTCAGAGTGGGATCCTATATCTAAACATAACCACATCCACGGCATAAACTAAAACAATTCCCTATCGCTAACCCTAGCACATACCTGTGGCCTGACCATCCATAATCTCCATGGATGTGACCCTTGCCTCATTGTAAGCCTGCGACTGAATTGGACAGTTGCCCTAACCTTGCAGAAGGACCCTCAGTCTAAACGTACCAATACCCTGCCCGTACGGCTTTCCAAAATCCTAACCCTAACCCTAGCCCTGGCTCGTTGTCCTGACACCTCACCTTGACCATTGACGTCAACCATGCCTCACCATAAACCTGATCCACCATCTTGCACTCCCACTCCCTTTCTCATCAGAACTAGAAGCCAACTCTATCCATAAAGCCAATGTCTCTGCATACCAGAGAGAACAAAAAATTTTAACTCTAAAACTTGTGCCTGGACCTATACACAAAGCGTCATTATCACAAACACTCAGGGATCTCCTCAACACGGAAACGCAAATTCACACTCGCACTCACATCAGAGGTAGACCCTAACCCTAATAATTAACTTTTCCTTTCTGCACAACAGCCCTAACCTATATATTCAAAGCCTAGCCATGACTCTTGGACCTGCCCCTTCACCATAACCATTGGCATCACCTGCGCTTCATCGTAATCCTAATCTTCAATCCCGAACGTGCCCTCCCATCGGAGAGAAACTCGAAATTTTTCCATAAACCTATCCTTCTTCTACACCTTACAGAGCACAATAAACTTACTCTAGCCGTCGGCATTTTACCTGATCCAAAACCAACAGCCTCAATGTCTGTCTTGCCGCACCATAAGCCTGAAGCTCAAGGTGGCCCTCGCCCTAACTTCAGGGTCAGATGCAAACTCTAAATGTTACTCCACATTCCTGTAAATCTTACTGAACACCTAACCCTAACCCTAGCGCGAAACCTTGGACTAGATTCTTCACCTACAACATTGATGTCAACTAAGACACATCTTAACTCGAAGCCTGAATTTCACATTCTCAATCACAACAGAAGAGAACCCTTATTCTCTCGGTAACCGTCTCCTCCGCAGAGATTTTCTCTCACAGATAGCCCTAACCCTCTCCCAGGACCCTTTCACTGAACCGCTACCATCAGCATCGACGTCTGTCATTCGTTCCCACAACCCTGAAGCTCGTTCTCGCCACTGCCCTCTTGTCAGAGTCGGACCAGAACGCTAAATGTCACTCAATTTTCCGCAGACTCCTTACCTTACAACTAATGCCAACCCTAACCCTGGTGCCAGGATCTGACACTTCACCTTCATCATTGATGTCACACTAACTTCACCTTAAACCTTAAACTTATTCATGCACAAAACCTCACATAAGAGGTGGATCCGAATTCTAACTGCAACCCTATCTCACCCGTACTCCTTATCGAACACATAACCCTAACCCTAGACCTGACCCTTGAACCAGAATCTTCACCTTCACCGTTGCTATCAACTATGACTCCCTTAATCCTCTGACTCGATCTCACACTCACACTCAATTCAGAATTTTTCGCAAATTCTGTCCATAACCATATTTTCTGCATAGACCTTTCCTTATAGAAAACCCTAACCCTAGCCCCGGATCCTTAACCTGAATGCTCACCGTCAGCATTGGTGTCACCGATGCCACATCTTGATGATGAAGTCCAAGCTGGCCTTCACCCACACGTCAGAGTAGGATGCTTAATCTAAACATAACCACATCCACCGCATAAACTTTAGACAATTGCCTAACCCTAACCCTAGCACATTCCTGTGACCTGAGCCTCCAAAATCATCATGGACGTCACCCTTGCCTCACTGCGACTCAATTGGACAGTTGCCCTAAACTTGGAGAAGGACCCTCAGTCTAAACGTACCAATTGCCTGCCCCTACAGCTTTCCAAAAACCTAACCCTAACACTACCCCTGGCTCGGGGTCCTGACACCTCACCTTGACCATTGACGTCATCCGTGCCTCACCATAAACCTGATCCACCATCTTGCGCACCCTGTCACATCAGACTCAGAAGCTAACTCAATCCGTAAAGGGAATGTTTCTGTATACCAGAGAGAACACAGAATTTTAACCCTGAAACTGATGATTGGACCTGTATACAGAGTGTCAGCATCGGAGACACCCAGGGATCTCCCAACACGGCAACACAATTTCACAGTCACAGTCACATCAGAGCTAGACCTTAAGTCTTATAATTAACTTATTCTTTCTGTACTAGAGCCCGAACCAGTAATTCTAACCCTAGCCATGACTCTTGGACAGCCCCTTAATCGTAACCATTGGCATCACTCACGCTTCATCGTAATCCTTTACCTCAATCCCGCACTTGCCCTCCCATCAGAGAGAAACCTGAAGCCTTTCCATAACCCTATCCTTCCTGTACACCTTACAGAACAAAACTAAACTTACTCTAGCCCTTGGGACTATACCTGAACCGACACCGTCAGCTTCAACGTCTGTCATGCCGCACCATAAGCCTGAATCTCAAGGTCGCCGTCACCCTCACGTCAGGGACAGATGCGAACTCTAAATGTAACTGCATAATCCTGTCAATCGTACTGAACACCTAACCCTAACCCTAGTGCCAAGCCCTGGACTAGATTTTTCACCCGCAGCAATGATGTCAACTACGACACATCTTAATTCGGAGCTTGAATCTCACACTCGCACTGACATCAGAAGAGAACCCTAATTCTTTCAGAAACCGTCTTTTCCGCACTGATTTTCTCTTACAGATAACCCTAAGCGTATCCCAAGCCCCTTTCACTGAACCGCCACCATCAGCATCGACGTCTGTCATTCCTCCCCATAAACCTGAAGATCGTTCTGGACGCTGCCCTCATGTCAGAGTCGGATCAGTACTCTAACTGTCACTCAATCTGCAGCATACTCCTTACCTTGCAACTAATGCTGAACCTATCCCTGGTACCGGGATCTGACACTTCACCTTCATCATTGTTGTGACCCTCACTTCACCTGAAACTTAAACTTATTCTTGCACTCACCCTCACATCAGAGGCGGATCCGAATTCTAACTGCAACCCTACTTCACCCGTACTCCTTATCAAACCCATAACCCTACCCTAGATCTGAACCTTGAATCAGATTATTCACCTTCATCGTTGCTACCCACTATGACACCCTTAATGGTGTGACTCGATCTCACACTCGCCCTCAATTTAGAATTGCACCCTAATTCTGTCCATAACCATATTATCTGCATAAACCTGCATAGGCCTTTCCTTACAGAAAACTCTAACCCTAGAACAGGTTCCTTTACCTGCATGCTCACCACCAGCATTGATGTCACCGATGCCATAACTTAATGATGAAGTCCAAACTGGCGTTCACCCACACGTCAGAGTAGGATCCTCTATCTAAACATAACCACATCCACGGCATAAACTAAAACAATTCCCTATCCCTAACCCTAGCACATACCTGTGACCTGACCATCCATAATCTCCATGGATGTGACCCTTGCCTCATTGTAAGCCTGCGACTGAATTGGACAGTTGCCCTAACCTTGCAGAAGGACCCTCAGTCTAAACGTACCAATACCCTGCCCCTACGGCTTTCCAAAATCCTAACCCTATCCCTAGCCCTGGCTCGTTGTCCTGACACCTCACCTTGACCATTGACGTCAACCATGCCTCACCATAAACCTGATCCACCATCTTGCACTCCCTTTCTCATCAGAACTAGAAGCCAACTCTATCCATAAAGCCAATGTCTCTGCATACCAGAGAGAACAAAAAATTTTAACTCTAAAACTGGTGCCTGGACCTATACACAAAGCGTCATTATCACAAACACCCAGGGATCTCCTCAACACGGAAACGCAAATTCACACTCGCACTCACATCAGAGGTAGACCCTAACCCTAATAATTAACTTATCCTTTCTGCACAACAGCCCTAACCTCTATATTCAAAGCCTAGCCATGACTCTTGGACCTGCCCCTTCACCATAACCATTGGCATCACCTGCGCTTCATCGTAATCCTAATTTTCAATCCCGAACGTGCCCTCCATCGGAGAGAAACTCGAAATTTTTCCATAAATATCCTTCTTCTACACCTTACAGAGCACAATAAACTTACTCTAGCCCTCGGCATTTTACCTGAACCAAAACCAACAGCCTCAATGTCTGTCTTGCCGCACCATAAGCCTGAAGCTCAAGGTGGCCCTCGCCCTCACTTCAGGGTCAGATGCAAACTCTAAATGTTACTCCACATTCCTGTAAGTCTTACTGAACACCTAACCCTAACCCTAGCGCGAAGCCTTGTACTAGATTCTTCACCTACAACATTGATGTCAACTAAGACACATCTTAACTCGCTGCCTGAATTTCACAATCTCAATCAGAACAGAAGAGAACCCTTATTCTCTCGGTAACCGTCTCTTCCGCAGAGATTTTCTCTCACAGATAGCCCTAACCCTCTCCCAGGACCCTTTCACTGAACCGCTACCATCAGCATCGACGTCTGTCATTCGTTCCCACAACCCTGAAGCTCGTTCTGGCCACTGCCCTCTTGTCAGAGTCGGATCAGAACGCTAAATATCACTGAATTTTTTGCAGACTCCTTACCTTACAACTAATGCCAACCCTATCCCTGGCGCCAGGATCTGACACTTCACCTTCATCATTGATGTCACACTCACTTCACCTTAAACCTTAAACTTATTCTTGCACAAAACCTCACATCAGAGGTGGATCCGAATTCTAACTGCAACCCTATCTCACCCGTACTCCTTATCGAACACATAACGCTAACCCTAGACCTGACCCTTGAACCAGAATATTCACCTTCACCGTTGCTATCAACTATGACTCCCTTAATCCTCTGACTCGATCTCACACTCACACTCAATTCAGAATTTTTCGCAAATTCTGTCCATAACCATATTTTCTGCATAGACCTTTCCTTACAGAAAACCCTAACCCTAGCCCCGGATCCTTAACCTGAATGCTCACCGTCAGCATTGGTGTCACCGATGCCACATCTTGATGATGAAGTCCAAGCTGGCCTTCACCCACACGTCAGAGTAGGATGCTTAATCTAAACATAACCACATCCACCGCATAAACTTTAGACAATTGCCTAACCCTAACCCTAGCACATTCCTGTGACCTGAGCCTCCAAAATCATCATGGACGTCACCCTAGCCTCACTGCGACTCAATTGGACAGTTGCCCTAAACTTGGAGAAGGACCCTCAGTCTAAACGTACCAATTGCCTGCCCCTACAGCTTTCCCAAAACCTAACCCTAACACTACCCCTGGCTCGGTGTCCTGACACCTCACCTTGACCATTGACGTCATCCGTGCCTCACCATAAACCTGATCCACCATCTTGCGCACCCTGTCACAGCAGACTCAGAAGCTAACTCTATCCGTAAAGAGAATGTTTCTGTATACCAGAGAGAACACAGAATTTTAACCCTGAAACTGATGCCTGGACCTGTATACAGAGTGTCAGCATCGGAGACACCCAGGGATCTCCCAACACGGCAACACAATTTCACAGTCACAGTCACATCAGAGCTAGACCTTAAGTCTTATAATTAACTTATTCTTTCTGTACTAGAGCCCGAACCAGTAATTCTAACCCTAGCCATGACTCTTGGACATGCCCCTTAATCGTAACCATTGGCATCACTCACGCTTCATCGTAATCCTTTACCTCAATCCCGCACTTGCCCTCCCATCAGAGAGAAACCTGAAGCCTTTCCATAACCCTATCCTTCCTGTACACCGTACAGAACAAAACTAAACTTACTCTAGCCCTTGGGACTATACCTGAACCGACACCGTCAGCTTCAACGTCTGTCATGCCGCACCATAAGCCTGAATCTCAAGGTCGCCGTCACCCTCACGTCAGGGACAGATGCGAACTCTAAATGTAACTGCATAATCCTGTCAATCGTACTGAACACCTAACCCTAACCCTACTGCCAAGCCCAGGACTAGATTTTTCACCCGCAGCAATGATGTCAACTACGACACATCTTAATTCGGAGCTTGAATCTCACACTCGCACTGACATCAGAAGAGAACCCTAATTCTTTCGGAAACCGTCTTTTCCGCACTGATTTTCTCTTACAGATAACCCTAAGCGTATCCCAGGCCCCTTTCACTGAACCGCCACCATCAGCATCGACGTCTGTCATTCCTCCCCATAATCCTGAAGCTCGTTCTGGACGCCGCCCTCATGTCAGAGTCGGATCAGTACTCTAACTGTCACTCAATCTGCAGCATACTCCTTACCTTACAACTAATGCTGACCCTATCCCTGGTACCGGGATCTGACACTTCACCTTCATCATTGTTGTGACCCTCACTTCACCTGAAACTTAAACTTATTCTTGCACTCACCCTCACATCAGAGGCGGATCCGAATTCTAACTGCAACCCTACTTCACCCGTACTCCTTATCAAACCCATAACCCTACCCTAGATCTGAACTTTGAATCAGATTATTCACCTTCATCGTTGCTACCCACTATGACACCCTTAATGGTGTGACTCGATCTCACACTCGCCCTCAATTTAGAATTGCACCCTAATTCTGTCCATAACCATATTATCTGCATAAACCTGCATAGGCCTTTCCTTACAGAAAAATCTAACCCTAGAACAGATTCCTTTACCTGCATGCTCACCACCAGCATTGATGTCACCGATGCAATACCTTAATGATGAAGTCCACACTGGCCTTCACCCACACGTCAGAGTGGGATCCTATATCTAAACATAACCACATCCACGGCATAAACAAAAACAATTCCCTATCGCTAACCCTAGCACATACCTGTGGCCTGACCATCCATAATCTCCATGGATGTGACCCTTGCCTCATTGTAAGCCTGCGACTGAATTGGACAGTTGCCCTAACCTTGCAGAAGGACCCTCAGTCTAAACGTACCAATACCCTGCCCGTACGGCTTTCCAAAATCCTAACCCTAACCCTAGCCCTGGCTCGTTGTCCTGACACCTCACCTTGACCATTGACGTCAACCATGCCTCACCATAAACCTGATCCACCATCTTGCACTCCCACTCCCTTTCTCATCAGAACTAGAAGCCAACTCTATCCATAAAGCCAATGTCTCTGCATACCAGAGAGAACAAAAAATTTTAACTCTAAAACTTGTGCCTGGACCTATACACAAAGCATCATTATCACAAACACCCAGGGATCTCCTCAACACGGAAACGCAAATTGACACTCGCACTCACATCAGAGGTAGACCCTAACCCTAATAATTAACTTTTCCTTTCTGCACAACAGCCCTAACCTATATATTCAAAGCCTAGCCATGACTCTTGGACCTGCCCCTTCACCATAACCATTGGCATCACCTGCGCTTCATCGTAATCCTAATCTTCAATCCCGAACGTGCCCTCCCATCGGAGAGAAACTCGAAATTTTTCCATAAACCTATCCTTCTTCTACACCTTACAGAGCACAATAAACTTACTCTAGCCGTCGGCATTTTACCTGATCCAAAACCAACAGCCTCAATGTCTGTCTTGCCGCACCATAAGCCTGAAGCTCAAGGTGGCCCTCGCCCTAACTTCAGGGTCAGATGCAAACTCTAAATGTTACTCCACATTCCTGTAAATCTTACTGAACACCTAACCCTAACCCTAGCGCGAAGCCTTGGACTAGATTCTTCACCTACAACATTGATGTCAACTAAGACACATCTTAACTCGGAGCCTGAATTTCACATTCTCAATCACAGCAGAAGAGAACCCTTATTCTCTCGGTAACCGTCTCCTCCGCAGAGATTTTCTCTTACAGATAGCCCTAACCCTCTCCAGGACCCTTTCACTGAACCGCTACCATCAGCATCGACGTCTGTCATTCGTTCCCACAACCCTGAAGCTCGTTCTCGCCACTGCCCTCTTGTCAGAGTCGGACCAGAACGCTAAATGTCACTCAATTTTCCGCAGACTCCTTACCTTACAACTAATGCCAACCCTAACCCTGGTGCCAGGATCTGACACTTCACCTTCATCATTGATGTCACACTCACTTCACCTTAAACCTTAAACTTATTCATGCACAAAACCTCACATAAGAGGTGGATCCGAATTCTAACTGCAACCCTATCTCACCCGTACTCCTTATCGAACACATAACCCTAACCCTAACCCTAGACCTGACCCTTGAACCAGAATCTTCACCTTCACCGTTGCTATCAACTATGACTCCCTTAATCCTCTGACTCGATCTCACACTCACACTCAATTCAGAATTTTTCGCAAATTCTGTCCATAACCATATTTTCTGCATAGACCTTTCCTTATAGAAAACCCTAAACATAGCCCCGGATCCTTAACCTGAATGCTCACCGTCAGCATTGGTGTCACCGATGCCACATCTTGATGATGAAGTCCAAGCTGGCCTTCACCCACACGTCAGAGTAGGATGCTTAATCTAAACATAACCACATCCACCGCATAAATTTTAGACAATTGCCTAACCCTAACCCTAGCACATTCCTGTGACCTGAGCCTCCAAAATCATCATGGACGTCACCCTTGCCTCACTGCGACTCAATTGGACAGTTGCCCTAAACTTGGAGAAGGACCCTCAGTCTAAACGTACCAATTGCCTGCCCCTACAGCTTTCCAAAAACCTAACCCTAACACTACCCCTGGCTCGGGGTCCTGACACCTCACATTGACCATTGACGTCATCCGTGCCTCACCATAAACCTGATCCACCATCTTGCGCACCCTGTCACATCAGACTCAGAAGCTAACTCAATCCGTAAAGAGAATGTTTCTGTATACCAGAGAGAACACAGAATTTTAACCCTGAAACTGATGCCTGGACCTGTATACAGAGTGTCAGCATCGGAGACACCCTGGGATCTCCCAACACGGCAACACAATTTCACAGTCACAGTCACATCAGAGCTAGACCTTAAGTCTTATAATTAACTTATTCTTTCTGTACTAGAGCCCGAACCAGTAATTCCAACCCTAGCCATGACTCTTGGACAGCCCCTTAATCGTAACCATTGGCATCACTCACGCTTCATCGTAATCCTTTACCTCAATCCCGCACTTGCCCTCCCATCAGAGAGAAACCTGAAGCCTTTCCATAACCCTATCCTTCCTGTACACCTTACAGAACAAAACTAAACTTACTCTAGCCCTTGGGACTATACCTGAACCGACACCGTCAGCTTCAACGTCTGTCATGCCGCACCATAAGCCTGAATCTCAAGGTCGCCGTCACCCTCACGTCAGGGACAGATGCGAACTCTAAATGTAACTGCATAATCCTGTCAATCGTACTGAACACCTAACCCTAACCCTAGTGCCAAGCCCTGGACTAGATTTTTGACCCGCAGCAATGATGTCAACTACGACACATCTTAATTCGGAGCTTGAATCTCACACTCGCACTGACATCAGAAGAGAACCCTAATTCTTTCAGAAACCGTCTTTTCCGCACTGATTTTCTCTTACAGATAACCCTAAGCGTATCCCAGGCCCCTTTCACTGAACCGCCACCATCAGCATCGACGTCTGTCATTCCTCCCCATAATCCTGAAGCTCGTTCTGGACGCTGCCCTCATGTCAGAGTCGGATCAGTACTCTAACTGTCACTCAATCTGCAGCATACTCCTTACCTTACAACTAATGCTGACCCTATCCCTGGTACCGGGATCCGACACTTCACCTTCATCATTGTTGTGACCCTCACTTCACCTGAAACTTAAACTTATTCTTGCACTCACCCTCACATCAGAGGCGGATCCGAATTCTAACTGCAACCCTACTTCACCCGTACTCCTTATCAAACCCATAACCCTACCCTAGATCTGAACCTTGAATCACATTATTCACCTTCATCGTTGCTACCCACTATGACACCCTTAATGGTGTGACTCGATCTCACACTCGCCCTCAATTTAGAATTGCACCCTAACTCTGTCCATAACCATATTATCTGCATAAACCTGCATAGGCCTTTCCTTACAGAAAACTCTAACCCTGGAACAGGTTCCTTTACCTGCATGCTCACCACTAGCATTGATGTCACCGATGCCATACCTTAATGATGAAGTCCAAACTGGCCTTCACCCACACGTCAGAGTAGGATCCTATTTCTAAACATAACCACATCCACGGCATAAACTAAAACAATTCCCTATCCCTAACCCTAGCACATACCTGTGGCCTGACCATCCATAATCTCCATGGATGTGACCCTTGCCTCATTGTAAGCCTGCGACTGAATTGGACAGTTGCCCTAACCTTGCAGAAGGACCCTCAGTCTAAACGAACCAATACCCTGCCCCTACGGCTTTCCAAAATCCTAACCCTAACCCTAGCCCTGGCTCGTGGTCCTGACACCTCACCTTGACCATTGACGTCAACCATGCCTCACCATAAACCTGATCCACCATCTTGCACTCCCTTTCTCATCAGAACTAGAAGCCAACTCTATCCATAAAGCCACTGTCTCTGCATACCAGAGAGAACAAAAAATTTTAACTCTAA
Organism: Manis javanica; assembly: GCF_040802235.1. Taxonomy (NCBI): domain Eukaryota; kingdom Metazoa; phylum Chordata; class Mammalia; order Pholidota; family Manidae; genus Manis; species Manis javanica. The sequence continues at coordinate 34,761,877 of NC_133169.1, read as the reverse complement.
AACTGGTGCCTGGACCTATACACAAAGCGTCATTATCACAAACACCCAGGGATCTCCTCAACACGGAAACGCAAATTCACACTCGCACTCACATCAGAGGTGGACCCTAACCCTAATAATTAACTTATCCTTTCTGCACAACAGCCCTAACCTCTATATTCAAAGCCTAGCCATGACTCTTGGACCTGCCCCTTCACCATAACCATTGGCGTCACCTGCGCTTCATCGTAATCCTAATCTTCAATCCCGAACGTGCCCTCCCATCGGAGAGAAACTCGAAATTTTTCCATAAACCTATACTTCTTCTACACCTTACAGAGCACAATAAACTTACTCTAGCCCTCGGCATTTTACCTGATCCAATAACAAAAAGCCTCAATGTCTGTCTTGCCGCACCATAAGCCTGAAGCTCAAGGTGGCCCTCGTCCTCACTTCAGGGTCAGATGTAAACTCTAAATGTTACTCCACGTTCCTGTAAATCTTACTGAACACCTAACCCTAACCCTAGCGCAAAGCCTTGGACTAGATTGTTCACCTACAACATTGATGTCAACTAAGACACATCTTAACTCGGAGCCTGAATTTCACATTCTCAATCACAACAGAAGAGAACCCTTATTCTCTCGGTAACCGTCTCCTCCGCAGAGATTTTCTCTCACAGATAGCCCTAACCCTCTCCCAGGACCCTTTCACTGAACCGCTACCATCAGCATCGACGTCTGTCATTCGTTCCCACAACCCTGAAGCTCGTTCTGGCCACTGCCCTCTTGTCAGAGTCGGATCAGAACGCTAAATGTCACTCAATTTTCCGCAGACTCCTTACCTTACAACTAATGCCAACCCTATCCCTGGTGCCAGGATCTGACACTTCACCTTCATCATTGATGTCACACTCACTTCACCTTAAACCTTAAACTTATTCTTGCACAAAACCTCACATCAGAGGTGGATCCGAATTCTAACTGCAACCCTATCTCACCCGTACTCCTTATCGAACACATAACGCTAACCCTAGACCTGACCCTTGAACCAGAATCTTCACCTTCACCGTTGCTATCAACTATGACTCCCTTAATCCTCTGACTCGATCTCACACTCACACTCAATTCAGAATTTTTCGCAAATTCTGTCCATAACCATATTTTCTGCATAGACCTTTCCTTACAGAAAACCCTAACCCTAGCCCCGGATCCTTAACCTGAATGCTCACCGTCAGCATTGGTGTCACCGATGCCACATCTTGATGATGAAGTCCAAGCTGGCCTTCACCCACACGTCAGAGTAGGATGCTTAATCTAAACATAACCACATCCACCGCATAAACTTTAGACAATTGCCTAACCCTAACCCTAGCACATTCCTGTGACCTGAGCCTCCAAAATCATCATGGACGTCACCCTTGCCTCACTGCGACTCAATTGGACAGTTGCCCTAAACTTGGAGAAGGACCCTCAGTCTAAACGTACCAATTGCCTGCCCCTACAGCTTTCCAAAAACCTAACCCTTACACTACCCCTGGCTCGGGGTCCTGACACCTCACCTTGACCATTGACGTCATCCGTGCCTCACCATAAACCTGATCCACCATCTTGCGCACCCTGTCACATCAGACTCAGAAGCTAACTCAATCCGTAAAGAGAATGTTTCTGTATACCAGAGAGAACACAGAATTTTAACCCTGAAACTGATGCCTGGACCTGTATACAGAGTGTCAGCATCGGAGACACCCAGGGATCTCCCAACACGGCAAAACAATTTCACAGTCACAGTCACATCAGAGCTAGACCTTAAGTCTTATAATTAACTTATTCTTTCTGTACTAGAGCCCGAACCAGTAATTCTAACCCTAGCCATGACTCTTGGACAGCCCCTTAATCGTAACCATTGGCATCACTCACGCTTCATCGTAATCCTTTACCTCAATCCCGCACTTGCCCTCCCATCAGAGAGAAACCTGAAGCCTTTCCATAACCCTATCCTTCCTGTACACCTTACAGAACAAAACTAAACTTACTCTAGCCCTTGGGACTATACCTGAACCGACACCGTCAGCTTCAACGTCTGTCATGCCGCACCATAAGCCTGAATCTCAAGGTCGCCGTCACCCTCACGTCAGGGACAGATGCGAACTCTAAATGTAACTGTATAATCCTGTCAATCGTACTGAACACCTAACCCTAACCCTAGTGCCAAGCCCTGGACTAGATTTTTCACCCGCAGCAATGATGTCAACTACGACACATCTTAATTCGGAGCTTGAATCTCACACTCGCACTGACATCAGAAGAGAACCCTAATTCTTTCGGAAACCGTCTTTTCCGCACTGATTTTCTCTTACAGATAACCCTAAGCGTATCCCAGGCCCCTTTCACTGAACCGCCACCATCAGCATCGACGTCTGTCATTCCTCCCCATAAACCTGAAGATCGTTCTGGACGCTGCCCTCATGTCAGAGTCGGATCAGTACTCTAACTGTCACTCAATCTGCGGCATACTCCTTACCTTACAACTAATGCTGACCCTATCCCTGGTACCGGGATCTGACACTTCACCTTCATCATTGTTGTGACCCTCACTTCACCTGAAACTTAAACTTATTCTTGCACTCACCCTCACATCAGAGGCGGATCCGAATTCTAACTGCAACCCTACTTCACCCGTACTCCTTATCAAACCCATAACCCTACCCTAGATCTGAACCTTGAATCAGATTATTCACCTTCATCGTTGCTACCCACTATGACACCCTTAATGGTGTGACTCGATCTCACACTCGCCCTCAATTTAGAATTGCACCCTAATTCTGTCCATAACCATATTATCTGCATAAACCTGCATAGGCCTTTCCTTACAGAAAACTCTAACCCTAGAACAGGTTCCTTTACCTGCATGCTCACCACCAGCATTGATGTCACCGATGCCATACCTTAATGATGAAGTCCAAACTGGCGTTCACCCACACGTCAGAGTAGGATCCTCTATCTAAACATAACCACATCCACGGCATAAACTAAAACAATTCCCTATCCCTAACCCTAGCACATACCTGTGGCCTGACCATCCATAATCTCCATGGATGTGACCCTTGCCTCATTGTAAGCCTGCGACTGAATTGGACACTTGCCCTAACCTTGCAGAAGGACCCTCAGTCTAAACGTACCAATACCCTGCCCCTACGGCTTTCCAAAATCCTAACCCTATCCCTAGCCCTGGCTCGTTGTCCTGACACCTCACCTTGACCATTGACGTCAACCATGCCTCACCATAAACCTGATCCACCATCTTGCACTCCCTTTCTCATCAGAACTAGAAGCCAACTCTATCCATAAAGCCAATGTCTCTGCATACCAGAGAGAACAAAAAATTTTAACTCTAAAACTGGTGCCTGGACCTATACACAAAGCGTCATTATCACAAACACCCAGGGATCTCCTCAACACGGAAACGCAAATTCACACTCGCACTCACATCAGAGGTAGACCCTAACCCTAATAATTAACTTATCCTTTCTGCACAACAGCCCTAACCTCTATATTCAAAGCCTAGCCATGACTCTTGGACCTGCCCCTTCACCATAACCGTTGGCATCACCTGCGCTTCATCGTAATCCTAATCTTCAATCCCGAACGTGCCCTCCCATCGGAGAGAAACTCGAAATTTTTCCATAAACCTATCCTTCTTCTACACCTTACAGAGCACAATAAACTTACTCTAGCCCTCGGCATTTTACCTGATCCAAAACCAACAGCCTCAATGTCTGTCTTGCGCACCATAAGCCTGAAGCTCAAGGTGGCCCTCGCCCTCACTTCAGGGTCAGATGCAAACTCTTAATGTTACTCCACATTCCTGTAAATCTTACTGAACACCTAACACTAACCCTAGCGCGAAGCCTTGGACTAGATTCTTCACCTACAACATTGATGTCAACTAAGACACATCTTAACTCGGAGCCTGAATTTCACATTCTCAATCACAACAGAAGAGAACCCTTATTCTCTCGGTAACCGTCTCTTCCACAGAGATTTTCTCTCACAGATAGGCCTAACCCTCTCCCAGGACCCTTTCAATGAACCGCTACCATCAGCATCGACGTCTGTCATTCGTTCCCACAACCCTGAAGCTCGTTCTGGCCACTGCCCTCTAGTCAGAGTCGGATCAGAACGCAATATGTCACTCAATTTTCTGCAGACTCCTTACCTTACAACTAATGCCAACCCTATCCCTGGTGCCAGGATCTGACACTTCACCTTCATCATTGATGTCACACTCACTTCACCTTAAACCTTAAACTTATTCTTGCACAAAACCTCACATCAGAGGTGGATCCGAATTCTAACTGCAACCCTATCTCACCCGTACTCCTTATCGAACACATAACCCTAACCCTAGATCTGACCCTTGAACCAGAATCTTCACCTTCACCGTTGCTATCAACTATGACTCCCTTAATCCTCTGACTCGATCTCACACTCACACTCAATTCAGAATTTTTCGCAAATTCTGTCCATAACCATATTTTCTGCATAGACCTTTCCTTACAGAAAACCCTAACCCTAGGCCCGGATCCTTAACCTGAATGCTCACCGTCAGCATTGCTGTCACCGATGCCACATCTTGATGATGAAGTCCAAGCTGGCCTTCACCCACACGTCAGAGTAGGATGCTTAATCTAAACATAACCACATCCACCGCATAAACTTTAGACAATTGCCTAACCCTAACCCTAGCACATTCCTGTGACCTGAGCCTCCAAAATCATCATGGACGTCACCCTTGCCTCACTGCGACTCAGTTCGACAGTTGCCCTAAACTTGGAGAAGTACCCTCAGTCTAAACGTACCAATTGCCTGCCCCTACAGCTTTCCAAAGACCTAACCCTAACACAACCCCTGGCTCGGGCTCCTGAGACCTCACCTTGACCATTGACGTCATCCATGCCTCACCATAAACCTGATCCACCATCTTGCGCACCCTGTCACATCAGACTCAGAAGCTATCTCTATCCGTAAAGAGAATGTTTCTGTATACCAGAGAGAACACAGAATTTTAACCCTGCAACTGATGCCTGGACCTGTATACAGTGTGTCAGCATCGGAGACACCCAGGGATCTCCCAACACGGAAACACAATTTCACAGTCACAGTCACATCAGACCTAGACCTTAAGTCTTATAATTAACTTATTCTTTCTGTACTAGAGCCCGAACCAGTAATTCTAACCCTAGCCATGACTCTGGGACATGCCCCTTAATCGTAACCATTGGCATCACTCACGCTTCATCGTAATCCTTTACCTCAATCCCGCACTTGCCCTCCCATCAGAGAGAAACCTGAAGCCTTTCCATAACCCTATCCTTCCTGTACACCTTACAGAACAAAACTAAACTTACTCTAGCCCTTGGGACTATACCTGAACCGATACCATCAGCTTCAACGTCTGTCATGCCGCACCATAAGCCTGAATCTCAAGGTCGCCGTCACCCTCACGTCAGGGACAGATGCGAACTCTAAATGTAACTGCATAATCCTGTCAATCTTACTGAACTCCTAACCCTAACCCTAGTGCCAAGCCCTGGACTAGATTTTTCACCCGCAGCAATGATGTCAACTACGACACATCTTAATTCGCAGCTTGAATCTCACACTCGCACTGACATCAGAAGAGAACCCTAGTTCTTTCGGAAACCGTCTTTTCCGCACTGATTTTCTCTTACAGATAACCCTAAGCGTATCTCAGGCCCCTTTCACTGAACCGCCACCATCAGCATCGACGTCTGTCATTCCAACCCATAATCCTGAAGCTCGTTCTGTACGCTGCCCTCATGTCAGAGTCGGATCAGTACTCTAACTGTCACTCAATCTGCAGCATACTCCTTACCTTACAACTAATGCTGACCCTATCCCTGGTACCGGGATCTGACACTTCACCTTCATCATTGTTGTGACCCTCACTTCACCTTAAACTTAAACTTATTCTTGCACTCACCCTCACATCAGAGGCGGATCCGAATTCTAACTGCAACCCTACTTCACCCGTACTCCTTATCAAACCCATAACCCTACCCTAGATCTGAACCTTGAATCAGATTATTCACCTTCATCGTTGCTACCCACTATGACACCCTTAATGGTGTGACTCGATCTCACACTCGCCCTCAATTTAGAATTGCACCCTAATTCTGTCCATAACCATATTATCTGCATAAACCTGCATAGACCTTTCCTTACAGAAAACTCTAACCCTGGAACAGGTTCCTTTACCTGCATGCTCACCACCAGCATTGATGTCACCGATGCCATACCTTAATGATGAAGTCCAAACTGGCGTTCACCCACACGTCAGAGTAGGATCCTCTATCTAAACATAACCACATCCACGGCATAAACAAAAACAATTCCCTATCCCTAACCCTAGCACATACCTGTGGCCTGACCATCCATAATCTCCATGGATGTGACCCTTGCCTCATTGTAAGCCTGCAACTGAATTGGACAGTTGCCCTAACCTTGCAGAAGGACCCTCAGTCTAAACGTACCAATACCCTGCCCCTACGGCTTTCCAAAATCCTAACCCTAACCCTAGCCCTGGCTCGTGGTCCTGACACCTCACCTTGACCATTGACGTCAACCATGCCTCACCATAAACCTGATCCACCATCTTGAACTCCCTTTCTCATCAGAACTAGAAGCCAACTCTATCCATAAAGCCACTGTCTCGGCATACCAGAGAGAACAAAAAATTTTAACTCTAAAACTGGTGCCTGGACCTACACACAAAGCGTCATTATCACAAAAACCCAGGGATCTCCTCAACACGGAAACGCAAATTCACACTCGCACTCACATCAGAGGTAGACCCTAACCCTAATAATTAACTTATCCTTTCTGCACAACAGCCCTAACCTCTATATTCAAAGCCTAGCCATGACTCTTGGACCTGCCCCTTCACCATAACGGTTGGCATCACCTGCGCTTCATCGTAATCCTAATCTTCAATCCCGAACGTGCCCTCCCATCGGAGAGAAACTCGAAATTTTTCCATAAACCTATCCTTCTTCTACACCTTACAGAACACAATAAACTTACTCTAGCCCTCGGCATTTTACCTGATCCAAAACCAACAGCCTCAATGTCTGTCTTGCCGCACCATAAGCCTGAAGCTCAAGGTGGCCCTCGCCCTCACTTCAGGGTCAGATGCAAACTCTAAATGTTACTCCACATTCCTGTAAATCTTACTGAACACCTAACCCTAACCCTAGCGCGAAGCCTTGGACTAGATTCTTCACCTACAACATTGATGTCAACTAAGACACATCTTAACTCGGAGCCTGAATTTCACATTCTCAATCACAACAGAAGAGAACCCTTATTCTCTCGGTAACCGTCTCTTCCGCAGAGATTTTCTCTTACACATAGCCCTAACCCTCTCCCAGGACCCTTTCACTGAACCGCTACCATCAGCATCGACGTCTGTCATTCGTTCCCACAACCCTGAAGCTCGTTCTGGCCACTGCCCTCTTGTCAGAGTCGGATCAGAACGCTAAATGTCACTCAATTTTCCGCAGACTCCTTACCTTACAATTAATGCCAACCCTATCCCTGGTGCCAGGATCTGACACTTCACCTTCATCATTGATGTCACACTCACTTCACCTTAAAACTTAAACTTATTCTTGCCCAAAACCTCACATCAGAGGTGGATCCGAATTCTAACTGCAACCCTATCTCACCCGTACTCCTTATCGAACACATAACACTAACCCTAGATCTGACCCTTGAACCAGAATCTTCACCTTCACCGTTGCTATCAACTATGACTCCCTTAATCCTCTGACTCGATCTCACACTCACACTCAATTCAGAATTTTTCGCAAATTCTGTCCATAACCATATTTTCTGCATAGACCTCTCCTTACAGAAAACCCTAACCCTAGGCCCGGATCCTTAACCTGAATGCTCACCGTCAGCATTGGTGTCACCGATGCCACATCTTGATGATGAAGTCCAAGCTGGCCTTCACCCACACGTCAGAGTAGGATGCTTAATCTAAACATTACCACATCCACCGCATAAACTTTAGACAATTGCCTAACCCTAACCCTAGCACATTCCTGTGACCTGAGCCTCCAAAATCATCATGGACGTCACCCTTGCCTCACTGCGACTCAGTTGGACAGTTGCCCTAAACTTGGAGAAGAACCCTCAGTCTAAACGTACCAATTGCCTGCCCCTACAGCTTTCCAAAGACCTAACCCTAACACTACCCAGGGCTCGGGCTCCTGAGACCTCACCTTGACCATTGACGTCATCCATGCCTCACCATAAACCTGATCCACCATCTTGCGCACCCTGTCACATCAGACTCAGAAGCTATCTCTATCCGTAAAGAGAATGTTTCTGTATACCAGAGAGAACACAGAATTTTAACCCTGCAACTGATGCCTGGACCTGTATACAGTGTGTCAGCATCGGAGACACCCAGGGATCTCCCAACACGGAAACACAATTTCACAGTCACAGTCACATCAGAGCTAGACCTTAAGTCTTATAATTAACTTATTCTTTCTGTACTAGAGCCCGAACCAGTAATTCTAACCCTAGCCATGACTCTTGGACATGCCCCTTAATCGTAACCATTGGCATCACTCACGCTTCATCGTAATCCTTTACCTCAATCCCGCACTTGCCCTCCCATCAGAGAGAAACCTGAAGCCTTTCCATAACCCTATCCTTCCTGTACACCTTACAGAACAAAACTAAACTTACTCTAGCCCTTGGGACTATACCTGAACCGACACCATCAGCTTCAACGTCTGTCATGCCGCACCATAAGCCTGAATCTCAAGGTCGCCGTCACCCGCACGTCAGGGACAGATGCGAACTCTAAATGTAACTGCATAATCCTGTCAATCGTACTGAACACCTAACCCTAACCCTAGTGCCAAGCCCTGGACTAGATTTTTCACCCGCAGCAATGATGTCAACTACGACACATCTTAATTCGGAGCTTGAATCTCACACTCGCACTGACATCAGAAGAGAACCCTAGTTCTTTCGGAAACCGTCTTTTCCGCACTGATTTTCTCTTACAGATAACCCTAAGCGTATCCCAGGCCCCTTTCACTGAACCGCCACCATCAGCATCGACGTCTGTCATTCCTCCCCATAATCCTGAAGCTCGTTCTGGACGCTGCCCTCATGTCAGAGTCGGATCAGTACTCTAACTGTCACTCAATCTGCAGCATACTCCTTACCTTACAACTAATGCTGACCCTATCCCTGGTACCGGGATCTGACACTTCACCTTCATCATTGTTGTGACCCTCACTTCACCTTAAACTTAAACTTATTCTTGCACTCACCCTCACATCAGAGGCGGATCCGAATTCTAACTGCAACCCTACTTCACCCGTACTCCTTATCAAACCCATAACCCTACCCTAGATCTGAACCTTGAATCAGATTATTCACCTTCATCATTGCTACCCACTATGACACCCTTAATGGTGTGACTCGATCTCACACTCGCCCTCAATTTAGAATTGCACCCTAATTCTGTCCATAACCATATTATCTGCATAAACCTGCATAGACCTTTCCTTACAGAAAACTAACCCTGGAACAGGTTCCTTTACCTGCATGCTCACCACCAGCATTGATGTCACCGATGCCATACCTTAATGATGAAGTCCAAACTGGCCTTCACCCACACGTCAGAGTAGGATCCTCTATCTAAACATAACCACATCCACGGCATAAACTAAAACAATTCCCTATCCCTAACCCTAGCACATACCTGTGGCCTGACCATCCATAATCTCCATGGATGTGACCCTTGCCTCATTGTAAGCCTGCGACTGAATTGGACAGTTGCCCTAACCTTGCAGAAGGACCCTCAGTCTAAACGTACCAATACCCTGCCCCTACGGCTTTCCAAAATCCTAACCCTAACCCTAGCCCTGGCTCGTGGTCCTGACACCTCACCTTGATCATTGACGTCAACCATGCCTCACCATAAACCTGATCCACCATCTTGAACTCCCTTTCTCATCAGAAATAGAAGCCAACTCTATCCATAAAGCCACTGTCTCTGCATACCAGAGAGAACAAAAAATTTTAACTCTAAAACTGGTGCCTGGACCTACACACAAAGCGTCATTATCACAAATACCCAGGGATCTCCTCAACACGGAAACGCAAATTCACACTCGCACTCACATCAGAGGTAGACCCTAACCCTAATAATTAACTTATCCTTCTGCACAACAGCCCTAACCTCTATATTCAAAGCCTAGCCATGACTCTTGGACCTGCCCCTTCACCATAACCGCTGGCATCACCTGCGCTTCATCGTAATCCTAATCTTCAATCCCGAACGTGCCCTCCCATCGGAGAGAAACTCGAAATTTTTCCATAAACCTATCCTTCTTCTACACCTTACTGAACACAATAAACTTACTCTAGCCCTCGGCATTTTACCTGATCCAAAACCAACAGCCTCAATGTCTGTCTTGCCGCAACATAAGCCTGAAGCTCAAGGTGGCCCTCGCCCTCACTTCAGGGTCAGATGCAAACTCTAAATGTTACTCCACATTCCTGTAAATCTTACTGAACACCTAACCCTAACCCTAGCGCGAAGCCTTGGACTAGATTCTTCACCTACAACATTGATGTCAACTAAGACACATCTTAACTCGGAGCCTGAATTTCACATTCTCAATCACAACAGAAGAGAACCCTTATTCTCTCGGTAACCGTCTCTTCCGCAGAGATTTTCTCTCACAGATAGCCCTAACCCTCTCCCAGGACCCTTTCACTGAACCGCTACCATCAGCATCGACGTCTGTCATTCGTTCCCACAACCCTGAAGCTCGTTCTGGCCACAGCCCTCTTGTCAGAGTCGGATCAGAACGCAATATGTCACTCAATTTTCTGCAGACTCCTTACCTTACAACTAATGCCAACCCTATCCCTGGTGCCAGGATCTGACACTTCACCTTCATCATTGATGTCACACTCACTTCACCTTAAACCTTAAACTTATTCTTGCACAAAACCTCACATCAGAGGTGGATCCGAATTCTAACTGCAAACCTATCTCGCCCGTACTCCTTATCGAACACATAACCCTAACCCTAGATCTGACCCTTGAACCAGAATCTTCACCTTCACCGTTGCTATCAACTATGACTCCCTTAATCCTCTGACTCGATCTCACACTCACACTCAATTCAGAATTTTTCGCAAATTCTGTCCATAACCATATTTTCTGCATAGACCTTTCCTTACAGAAAAACCTAACCCTAGGCCCGGATCCTTAACCTGAATGCTCACCGTCAGCATTGCTGTCACCGATGCCACATCTTGATGATGAAGTCCAAGCTGGCCTTCACCCACACGTCAGAGTAGGATGCTTAATCTAAACATAACCACATCCACCGCATAAACTTTAGACAATTACCTAACCCTAACCCTAGCACATTCCTGTGACCTGAGCCTCCAAAATCATCATGGACGTCACCCTTGCCTCACTGCGACTCAGTTGGACAGTTGCCCTAAACTTGGAGAAGGACCCTCAGTCTAAACGTACCAATTGCCTGCCCCTACAGCTTTCCAAAGACCTAACCCTAACACAACCCCTGGCTCGGGCTCCTGAGACCTCACCTTGACCATTGACGTCATCCATGCCTCACCATAAACCTGATCCACCATCTTGCGCACCCTGTCACATCAGACTCAGAAGCTATCTCTATCCGTAAAGAGAATGTTTCTGTATACCAGAGAGAACACAGAATTTTAACCCTGCAACTGATGCCTGGACCTGTATACAATGTGTCAGCATCGGAGACACCCAGGGATCTCCCAACACGGAAACACAATTTCAAAGTCACAGTCCCATCAGACCTAGACCTTAAGTCTTATAATTAACTTATTCTTTCTGTACTAGAGCCCGAACCAGTAATTCTAACCCTAGCCATGACTCTTGGACATGCCCCTTAATCGTAACCATTGGCATCACTCACGCTTCATCGTAATCCTTTACCTCAATCCCGCACTTGCCCTCCCATCAGAGAGAAACCTGAAGCCTTTCCATAACCCTATCCTTCCTGTACACCTTACAGAACAAAACTAAACTTACTCTAGCCCTTGGGACTATACCTCAACCGATACCATCAGCTTCAACGTCTGTCATGCCGCACCATAAGCCTGAATCTCAAGGTCGCCGTCACCCTCACGTCAGGGACAGATGCGAACTCTAAATGTAACTGCATAATCCTGTCAATCTTACTGAACTCCTAACCCTAACCCTAGTGCCAAGCCCTGGACTAGATTTTTCACCCGCAGCAATGATGTCAACTACGACACATCTTAATTCGCAGCTTGAATCTCACACTCGCACTGACATCAGAAGAGAACCCTAGTTCTTTCGGAAACCGTCTTTTCCGCACTGATTTTCTCTTACAGATAACCCTAAGCGTATCCCAGGCCCCTTTCACTGAACCGCCACCATCAGCATCGACGTCTGTCATTCCTACCCATAATCCTGAAGCTCGTTCTGGACGCTGCCCTCATGTCAGAGTCGGATCAGTACTCTAACTGTCACTCAATCTGCAGCATACTCCTTACCTTACAACTAATGCTGACCCTATCCCTGGTACCGGGATCTGACACTTCACCTTCATCATTGTTGTGACCCTCACTTCACCTTAAACTTAAACTTATTCTTGCACTCACCCTCACATCAGAGGCGGATCCGAATTCTAACTGCAACCCTACTTCACCCGTACTCCTTATCAAACCCATAACCCTACCCTAGATCTGAACCTTGAATCAGATTATTCACCATCATCGTTGCTACCCACTATGACACCCTTAATGGTGTGACTCGATCTCACACTCGCCCTCAATTTAGAATTGCACCCTAATTCTGTCCATAACCATATTATCTGCATAAACCTGCATAGACCTTTCCTTACAGAAAACTAACCCTGGAACAGGTTCCTTTACCTGCATGCTCACCACCAGCATTGATGTCACCGATGCCATACCTTAATGATGAAGTCCAAACTGGCCTTCACCCACACGTCAGAGTAGGATCCTCTATCTAAACATAACCACATCCACGGCATAAACTAAAACAATTCCCTATCCCTAACCCTAGCACATACCTGTGGCCTGACCATCAATAATCTCCATGGATGTGACCCTTGCCTCATTGTAAGCCTGCGACTGAATTGGACAGTTGCCCTAACCTTGCAGAAGGACCCTCAGTCTAAACGTACCAATACCCTGCCCCTACGGCTTTCCAAAATCCTAACCCTAACCCTAGCCCTGGCTCGTGGTCCTGACACCTCACCTTGATCATTGACGTCAACCATGCCTCACCATAAACCTGATCCAGCATCTTGAACTCCCTTTCTCATCAGAAATAGAAGCCAACTCTATCCATAAAGCCACTGTCTCTGCATACCAGAGAGAACAAAAAATTTTAACTCTAAAACTGGTGCCTGGACCTACACACAAAGCGTCATTATCACAAATACCCAGGGATCTCCTCAACACGGAAACGCAAATTCACACTCGCACTCACATCAGAGGTAGACCCTAACCCTAATAATTAACTTATCCTTTCTGCACAACAGCCCTAACCTCTATATTCAAAGCCTAGCCATGACTCTTGGACCTGCCCCTTCACCATAACCGCTGGCATCACCTGCGCTTCATCGTAATCCTAATCTTCAATCCCGAACGTGCCCTCCCATCGGAGAGAAACTCGAAATTTTTCCATAAACCTATCCTTCTTCTACACCTTACTGAACACAATAAACTTACTCTAGCCCTCGGCATTTTACCTGATCCAAAACCAACAGCCTCAATGTCTGTCTTGCCGCACCATAAGCCTGAAGCTCAAGGTGGCCCTCGCCCTCACTTCAGGGTCAGATGCAAACTCTAAATGTTACTCCACATTCCTGTAAATCTTACTGAACACCTAACCCTAACCCTAGCGCGAAGCCTTGGACTAGATTCTTCACCTACAACATTGATGTCAACTAAGACACATCTTAACTCGGAGCCTGAATTTCACATTCTCAATCACAACAGAAGAGAACCCTTATTCTCTCGGTAACCGTCTCTTCTGCAGAGATTTTCTCTCACAGATAGCCCTAACCCTCTCCCAGGACCCTTTCACTGAACCGCTACCATCAGCATCGACGTCTGTCATTCGTTCCCACAACCCTGAAGCTCGTTCTGGCCACAGCCCTCTTGTCAGAGTCGGATCAGAACGCAATATGTCACTCAATTTTCTGCAGACTCCTTACCTTACAACTAATGCCAACCCTATCCCTGGTGCCAGGATCTGACACTTCACCTTCATCATTGATGTCACACTCACTTCACCTTAAACCTTAAACTTATTCTTGCACAAAACGTCACATCAGAGGTGGATCCGAATTCTAACTGCAAACCTATCTCACCCGTACTCCTTATCGAACACATAACCCTAACCCTAGATCTGACCCTTGAACCAGAATCTTCACCTTCACCGTTGCTATCAACTATGACTCGCTTAATCCTCTGACTCGATCTCACACTCACACTCAATTCAGAATTTTTCGCAAATTCTGTCCATAACCATATTTTCTGCATAGACCTTTCCTTACAGAAAACCCTAACCCTAGGCCCGGATCCTTAACCTGAATGCTCACCGTCAGCATTGCTGTCACCGATGCCACATCTTGATGATGAAGTCCAAGCTGGCCTTCACCCACACGTCAGAGTAGGATGCTTAATCTAAACATAACCACATCCACCGCATAAACTTTAGACAATTGCCTAACCCTAACCCTAGCACATTCCTGTGACCTGAGCCTCCAAAATCATCATGGACGTCACCCTTGCCTCACTGCGACTCAGTTGGACAGTTGCCCTAAACTTGGAGAAGGACCCTCAGTCTAAACGTACCAATTGCCTGCCCCTACAGCTTTCCAAAGACCTAACCCTAACACAACCCCTGGCTCGGGCTCCTGAGACCTCACCTTGACCATTGACGTCATCCATGCCTCACCATAAACCTGATCCACCATCTTGCGCACCCTGTCACATCAGACTCAGAAGCTATCTCTATCCGTAAAGAGAATGTTTCTGTATACCAGAGAGAACACAGAATTTTAACCCTGCAACTGATGCCTGGACCTGTATACAGTGTGTCAGCATCAGAGACACCCAGGGATCTCCCAACACGGAAACACAATTTCACAGTCACAGTCCCATCAGACCTAGACCTTAAGTCTTATAATTAACTTATTCTTTCTGTACTAGAGCCCGAACCAGTAATTCTAACCCTAGCCATGACTCTTGGACATGCCCCTTAATCGTAACCATTGGCATCACTCACGCTTCATCGTAATCCTTTACCTCAATCCCGCACTTGCCCTCCCATCAGAGAGAAACCTGAAGCCTTTCCATAACCCTATCCTTCCTGTACACCTTACAGAACAAAACTAAACTTACTCTAGCCCTTGGGACTATACCTCAACCGATACCATCAGCTTCAACGTCTGTCATGCCGCACCATAAGCCTGAATCTCAAGGTCGCCGTCACCCTCACGTCAGGGACAGATGCGAACTCTAAATGTAACTGCATAATCCTGTCAATCTTACTGAACTCCTAACCCTAACCCTAGTGCCAAGCCCTGGACTAGATTTTTCACCCGCAGCAATGATGTCAACTACGACACATCTTAATTCGCAGCTTGAATCTCACACTCGCACTGACATCAGAAGAGAACCCTAGTTCTTTCGGAAACCGTCTTTTCCGCACTGATTTTCTCTTACAGATAACCCTAAGCGTATCCCAGGCCCCTTTCACTGAACCGCCACCATCAGCATCGACGTCTGTCATTCCTACCCATAATCCTGAAGCTCGTTCTGGACGCTGCCCTCATGTCAGAGTCGGATCAGTACTCTAACTGTCACTCAATCTGCAGCATACTCCTTACCTTACAACTAATGCTGACCCTATCCCTGGTACCGGGATCTGACACTTCACCTTCATCATTGTTGTGACCCTCACTTCACCTGAAACTTAAACTTATTCTTGCACTCACCCTCACATCAGAGGCGGATCCGAATTCTAACTGCAACCCTACTTCACCCGTACTCCTTATCAAACCCATAACCCTACCCTAGATCTGAACCTTGAATCAGATTATTCACCTTCATCGTTGCTACCCACTATGACACCCTTAATGGTGTGACTCGATCTCACACTCGCCCTCAATTTAGAATTGCAACCTAATTCTGTCCATAACCATATTATCTGCATAAACCTGCATAGACCTTTCCTTACAGAAAACTCTAACCCTGGAACAGGTTCCTTTACCTGCATGCTCACCACCAGCATTGATGTCACCGATGCCATACCTTAATGATGAAGTCCAAACTGGCCTTCACCCACACGTCAGAGTAGGATCCTCTATCTAAACATAACCACATCCACGGCATAAACAAAAACAATTCCCTATCCCTAACCCTAGCACATACCTGTGGCCTGACCATCCATAATCTCCATGGATGTGACCCTTGCCTCATTGTAAGCCTGCAACTGAATTGGACAGTTGCCCTAACCTTGCAGAAGGACCCTCAGTCTAAACGTACCAATACCCTGCCCCTACGGCTTTCCAAAATCCTAACCCTAACCCTAGCCCTGGCTCGTGGTCCTGACACCTCACCTTGACCATTGACGTCAACCATGCCTCACCATAAACCTGATCCACCATCTTGAACTCCCTTTCTCATCAGAACTAGAAGCCAACTCTATCCATAAAGCCACTGTCTCGGCATACCAGAGAGAACAAAAAATTTTAACTCTAAAACTGGTGCCTGGACCTACACACAAAGCGTCATTATCACAAAAACCCAGGGATCTCCTCAACACGGAAACGCAAATTCACACTCGCACTCACATCAGAGGTAGACCCTAACCCTAATAATTAACTTATCCTTTCTGCACAACAGCCCTAACCTCTATATTCAAAGCCTAGCCATGACTCTTGGACCTGCCCCTTCACCATAACGGTTGGCATCACCTGCGCTTCATCGTAATCCTAATCTTCAATCCCGAACGTGCCCTCCCATCGGAGAGAAACTCGAAATTTTTCCATAAACCTATCCTTCTTCTACACCTTACAGAACACAATAAACTTACTCTAGCCCTCGGCATTTTACCTGATCCAAAACCAACAGCCTCAATGTCTGTCTTGCCGCACCATAAGCCTGAAGCTCAAGGTGGCCCTCGCCCTCACTTCAGGGTCAGATGCAAACTCTAAATGTTACTCCACATTCCTGTAAATCTTACTGAACACCTAACCCTAACCCTAGCGCGAAGCCTTGGACTAGATTCTTCACCTACAACATTGATGTCAACTAAGACACATCTTAACTCGGAGCCTGAATTTCACATTCTCAATCACAACAGAAGAGAACCCTTATTCTCTCGGTAACCGTCTCTTCCGCAGAGATTTTCTCTTACACATAGCCCTAACCCTCTCCCAGGACCCTTTCACTGAACCGCTACCATCAGCATCGACGTCTGTCATTCGTTCCCACAACCCTGAAGCTCGTTCTGGCCACTGCCCTCTTGTCAGAGTCGGATCAGAACGCTAAATGTCACTCAATTTTCGCAGACTCCTTACCTTACAATTAATGCCAACCCTATCCCTGGTGCAAGGATCTGACACTTCACCTTCATCATTGATGTCACACTCACTTCACCTTAAACCTTAAACTTATTCTTGCCCAAAACCTCACATCAGAGGTGGATCCGAATTCTAACTGCAACCCTATCTCACCCGTACTCCTTATCGAACACATAACACTAACCCTAGATCTGACCCTTGAACCAGAATCTTCACCTTCACCGTTGCTATCAACTATGACTCCCTTAATCCTCTGACTCGATCTCACACTCACACTCAATTCAGAATTTTTCGCACATTCTGTCCATAACCATATTTTCTGCATAGACCTCTCCTTACAGAAAACCCTAACCCTAGCCCCGGATCCTTAACCTGAATGCTCACCGTCAGCATTGGTGTCACCGATGCCACATCTTGATGATGAAGTCCAAGCTGGCCTTCACCCACACGTCAGAGTAGGATGCTTAATCTAAACATAACCACATCCAGCGCATAATCTTTAGAAAATTGCCTAACCCTAACCCTAGCACATTCCTGTGACCTGAGCCTCCAAAATCATCATGGACGTCACCCTTGCCTCACTGCGACTCAGTTGGACAGTTGCCCTAAACTTGGAGTAGGACCCTCAGTCTAAACGTACCAATTGCCTGCCCCTACAGCTTTCCAAAGACCTAACCCTAACACTGCCCATGGCTCGGGCTCCTGAGACCTCACCTTGACCATTGACGTCATCCGTGCCTCACCATAAACCTGATCCACCATCTTGCGCACCCTGTCACATCAGACTCAGAAGCTATCTCTATCCGTAAAGAGAATGTTTCTGTATACCAGAGAGAACACAGAATTTTAACCCTGCAACTGATGCCTGGACCTGTATACAGTGTGTCAGCATCGGAGACACCCAGGGATCTCCCAACACGGAAACACAATTTCACAGTCACAGTCACATCAGAGCTAGACCTTAAGTCTTATAATTAACTTATTCTTTCTGTACTAGAGCCCGAACCAGTAATTCTAACCCTAGCCATGACTCTTGGACATGCCCCTTAATCGTAACCATTGGCATCTCTCACGCTTCATCGTAAACCTTTACCTCAATCCCGCACTTGCCCTCCCATCAGAGAGAAACCTGAAGCCTTTCCATAACCCTATCCTTCCTGTACACCTTACAGAACAAAACTAAACTTACTCTAGCCCTTGGGACTATACCTGAACCGACACCATCAGCTTCAACGTCTGTCATGCCGCACCATAAGCCTGAATCTCAAGGTCGCCGTCACCCGCACGTCAGGGACAGATGCGAACTCTAAATGTAACTGCATAATCCTGTCAATCGTACTGAACACCTAACCCTCACCCTAGTGCCAAGCCCTGGACAAGATTTTTCACCCGCAGCAATGATGTCAACTACGACACATCTTAATTCGGAGCTTGAATCTCACACTCGCACTGACATCAGAAGAGAACCCTAGTTCTTTCGGAAACCGTCTTTGCCGCACTGATTTTCTCTTACAGATAACCCTAAGCGTATCCCAGGCCCCTTTCACTGAACCGCCACCATCAGCATCGACGTCTGTCATTCCTCCCCATAATCCTGAAGCTCGTTCTGGACGCTGCCCTCATGTCAGAGTCGGATCAGTACTCTAACTGTCACTCAATCTGCAGCATACTCCTTACCTTACAACTAATGCTGACCCTATCCCTGGTACCGGGATCTGACACTTCACCTTCATCATTGTTGTGAACCTCACTTCACCTGAAACTTAAACTTATTCTTGCACTCACCCTCACATCAGAGGCGGATCCGAATTCTAACTGCAACCCTACTTCACCCGTACTCCTTATCAAACCCATAACCCTACCCTAGATCTGAACCTTGAATCAGATTATTCACCTTCATCGTTGCTACCCACTATGACACCCTTAATGGTGTGACTCGATCTCACACTCGCCCTCAATTTAGAATTGCACCCTAATTCTGTCCATAACCATATTATCTGCATAAACCTGCATAGACCTTTCCTTACAGAAAACTAACCCTGGAACAGGTTCCTTTACCTGCATGCTCACCACCAGCATTGATGTCACCGATGCCATACCTTAATGATGAAGTCCAAACTGGCCTTCACCCACACGTCAGAGTAGGATCCTCTATCTAAACATAACCACATCCACGGCATAAACTAAAACAATTCCCTATCCCTAACCCTAGCACATACCTGTGGCCTGACCATCCATAATCTCCATGGCTGTGACCCTTGCCTCATTGTAAGCCTGCGACTGAATTGGACAGTTGCCCTAACCTTGCAGAAGGACCCTCAGTCTAAACGTACCAATACCTTGCCCCTACGGCTTTCCAAAATCCTAACCCTAACCCTAGCCCTGGCTCGTGGTCCTGACACCTCACTTGACCATTGACGTCAACCATGCCTCACCATAAACCTGATCCACCATCTTGAACTCCCTTTCTCATCAGAACTAGAAGCCAACTCTATCCATAAAGCCACTGTCTCGGCATACCAGAGAGAACAAAAAATTTTAACTCTAAAACTGGTGCCTGGACCTACACACAAAGCGTCATTATCACAAATACCCAGGGATCTCCTCAACACGGAAACGCAAATTCACACTCGCACTCACATCAGAGGTAGACCCTAACCCTAATAATTAACTTATCCTTTCTGCACAACAGCCCTAACCTCTATATTCAAAGCCTAGCCATGACTCTTGGACCTGCCCCTTCACCATAAATGCTGGCATCACCTGCGCTTCATCGTAATCCTAATCTTCAATCCCGAACGTGCCCTCCCATCGGAGAGAAACTCGAAATTTTTCCATAAACCTATCCTTCTTCTACACCTTACAGAACACAATAAACTTACTCTAGCCCTCGGCATTTTACCTGATCCAAAACCAACAGCCTCAGTGTCTGTCTTGCCGCACCATAAGCCTGAAGCTCAAGGTGGCCCTCGCCCTCACTTCAGGGTCAGATGCAAACTCTAAATGTTACTCCACATTCCTGTAAATCTTACTGAACACCTAACCCCAACCCTAGCGCGAAGCCTTGGACTAGATTCTTCACCTACAACAGTGATGTCAACTAAGACACATCTTAACTCGGAGCCTGAATTTCACATTCTCAATCACAACGGAAGAGAACCCTTATTCTCTCGGTAACCGTCTCTTCCGCAGAGATTTTCTCTTACACATAGCCGTAACCCTCTCCCAGGACCCTTTCACTGAACCGCTACCATCAGCATCGACGTCTGTCATTCGTTCCCACAACCCTGAAGCTCGTTCTGGCCACTGCCCTCTTGTCAGAGTCGGATCAGAACGCTAAATGTCACTCAATTTTCCGCAGACTCCTTACCTTACAACTAATGCCAACCCTATCCCTGGTGCCAGGATCTGACACTTCACCTTCGTCATTGATGTCACACTCACTTCACCTTAAACCTTAAACTTATTCTTGCCCAAAACCTCACATCAGAGGTGGATCCGAATTCTAACTGCAACCCTATCTCACCTGTACTCCTTATCGAACACATAACACTAACCCTAGATCTGACCCTTGAACCAGAATCTTCACCTTCACCGTTGCTATCAACTATGACTCCCTTAATCCTCTGACTCGATCTCACACTCACACTCAATTCAGAATTTTTCGCAAATTCTGTCCATAACCATATTTTCTGCATAGACCTCTCCTTACAGAAAACCCTAACCCTAGCCCCGGATCCTTAACCTGAATGCTCACCGTCAGCATTGGTGTCACCGATGCCACATCTTGATGATGAAGTCCAAGCTGGCCTTCACCCACACGTCAGAGTAGGATGCTTAATCTAAACATAACCACATCCACCGCATAAACTTTAGACAATTGCCTAACCCTAACCCTAGCACATTCCTGTGACCTGATCCTCCAAAATCATCATGGACGTCACCCTTGCCTCACTGCGACTCAGTTGGACAGTTGCCCTAAACTTGGAGAAGGACCCTCAGTCTAAACGTACCAATTGCCTGCCCCTACAGCTTTCCAAAGACCTAACCCTAACACTACCCCTGGCTCGGGCTCCTGAGACCTCACCTTGACCATTGACGTCATCCGTGCCTCACCATAAACCTGATCCACCATCTTGCGCACCCTGTCACATCAGACTCAGAAGCTATCTCTATCCGTAAAGAGAATGTTTCTGTATACCAGAGAGAACACAGAATTTTAACCCTGCAACTGATGCCTGGACCTGTATACAGTGTGTCAGCATCGGAGACACCCAGGGATCTCCCAACACGGAAACACAATTTCACAGTCACAGTCACAACAGAGCTAGACCTTAAGTCTTATAATTAACTTATTCTTTCTGTACTAGAGCCCGAACCAGTAATTCTAACCCTAGCCATGACTCTTGGACATGCCCCTTAATCGTAACCATTGGCATCACTCACGCTTCATCGTAAACCTTTACCTCAATCCCGCACTTGCCCTCCCATCAGAGAGAAACCTGAAGCCTTTCCATAACCCTATCCTTCCTGTACACCTTACAGAACAAAACTAAACTTACTCTAGCCCTTGGGACTATACCTGAACCGACACCATCAGCTTCAACGTCTGTCATGCCGCACCATAAGCCTGAATCTCAAGGTCGCCGTCACCCGCACGTCAGGGACAGATGCGAACTCTAAATGTAACTGCATAATCCTGTCAATCGTACTGAACACCTAACCCTAACCCTAGTGCCAAGCCCTGGACTAGATTTTTCACCCGCAGCAATGATGTAAACTACGACACATCTTAATTCGGAGCTTGAATCTCACACTCGCACTGACATCAGAAGAGAACCCTAGTTCTTTCGGAAACCGTCTTTTCCGCACTGATTTTCTCTTACAGATAACCCTAAGCGTATCCCAGGCTCCTTTCACTGAACCGCCACCATCAGCATCGACGTCTGTCATTCCTCCCCATAATCCTGAAGCTCGTTCTGGACGCTGCCCTCATGTCAGAATCGGATCAGTACTCTAACTGTCACTCAATCTGCAGCATACTCCTTACCTTACAACTAATGCTGTCCCTATCCCTGGTACCGGGATCTGACACTTCACCTTCATCATTGTTGTGACCCTCACTTCACCTGAAACTTAAACTTATTCTTGCACTCACCCTCACATCAGAGGCGGATCCGAATTCTAACTGCAACCCTACTTCACCCGTACTCCTTATCAAACCCATAACCCTACCCTAGATCTGAACCTTGAATCAGATTATTCACCTTCATCGTTGCTACCCACTATGACACCCTTAATGGTGTGACTCGATCTCACACTCGCCCTCAATTTAGAATTGCACCCTAATTCTGTCCATAACCATATTATCTGCATAAACCTGCATAGACCTTTCCTTACAGAAAACTCTAACCCTGGAACAGGTTCCTTTACCTGCATGCTCACCACCAGCATTGATGTCACCGATGCCATACCTTAATGATGAAGTCCAAACTGGCCTTCACCCACACGTCAGAGTAGGATCCTCTATCTAAACATAACCACATCCACGGCATAAACTAAAACAATTCCCTATCCCTAACCCTAGCACATACCTGTGGCCTGACCATCCATAATCTCCATGGATGTGACCCTTGCCTCATTGTAAGCCTGCGACTGAATTGGACAGTTGCCCTAACCTTGCAGAAGGACCCTCAGTTTAAAAGTACCAATACCCTGCCCCTACGGCTTTCCAAAATCCTAACCCTAACCCTAGCCCTGGCTCGTGGTCCTGACACCTCACCTTGACCATTGACGTCAACCATGCCTCACCATAAACCTGATCCACCATCTTGAACTCCCTTTCTCATCAGAAATAGAAGCCAACTCTATCCATAAAGCCACTGTCTCTGCATACCAGAGAGAACAAAAAATTTTAACTCTAAAACTGGTGCCTGGACCTACACACAAAGCGTCATTATCACAAACACCCAGGGATCTCCTCAACACGGAAACGCAAATTCACACTCGCAGTCACATCAGAGGTAGACCCTAACCCTAATAATTAACTTATCCTTTCTGCACAACAGCCCTAACCTCTATATTCAAAGCCTAGTCATGACTCTTGGACCTGCCCCTTCACCATAACCGTTGGCATCACATGCGCTTCATCGTAATCCTAATCTTCAATCCCGAACGTGCCCTCCCATCGGAGAGAAACTCGAAATTTTTCCATAAACCTATCCTTCTTCTACACCTTACAGAACACAATAAACTTACTCTAGCCCTCGGCATTTTACCTGATCCAAAACCAACAGCCTCAATGTCTGTCTTGCCGCACCATAAGCCTGAAGCTCAAGGTGGCCCTCGCCCTCACTTCAGGGTCAGATGCAAACTCTAAATGTTACTCCACATTCCTGTAAATCTTACTGAACACCTAACCCTAACCCTAGCGCGAAGCCTTGGACTAGATTCTTCACCTACAACATTGATGTCAACTAAGACACATCTTAACTCGGAGCCTGAATTTCACATTCTCAATCACAACAGAAGAGAACCCTTATTCTCTCAGTAACCGTCTCTTCCGCAGAGATTTTCTCTTACAGATAGCCCTAACCCTCTCCCAGGACCCTTTCACTGAACTGCTACCATCAGCATCGACGTCTGTCATTCGTTCCCACAACCCTGAAGCTCGTTCTGGCCACTGCCCTCTTGTCAGAGTCGGATCAGAACGCTAAATGTCACTCAATTTTCCGCAGACTCCTTACCTTACAACTAATGCCAACCCTATCCCTGGTGCCAGGATCTGACACTTCACCTTCATCATTGATGTCACACTCACTTCACCTTAAACCTTAAACTTATTCTTGCCCAAAACCTCACATCAGAGGTGGATCCGAATTCTAACTGCAACCCTATCTCACCCGTACTCCTTATCGAACACATAACACTAACCCTAGATCTGACCCTTTAACCAGAATCTTCACCTTCACCGTTGCTATCAACTATGACTCCCTTAATCCTCTGACTCGATCTCACACTCACACTCAATTCAGAATTTTTCGCAAATTCTGTCCATAACCATATTTTCTGCATAGACCTCTCCTTACAGAAAACCCTAACCCTAGCCCTGGATCCTTAACCTGAATGCTCACCGTCAGCATTGGTGTCACCGATGCCACATCTTGATGATGAAGTCCAAGCTGGCCTTCACCCACACGTCAGAGTAGGATGCTTAATCTAAACATAACCACATCCACCGCATAAACTTTAGACAATTGCCTAACCCTAACCCTAGCACATTCCTGTGACCTGATCCTCCAAAATCATCATGGACGTCACCCTTGCCTCACTGCGACTCAGTTGGACAGTTGCCCTAAACTTGGAGAAGGACCCTCAGTCTAAACGTACCAATTGCCTGCCCCTACAGCTTTCCAAAGACCTAACCCTAACACTACCCCTGGCTCGGGCTCCTGAGACCTCACCTTGACCATTGACGTCATCCGTGCCTCACCATAAACCTGATCCACCATCTTGCGCACCCTGTCACATCAGACTCAGAAGCTATCTCTATCCGTAAAGAGAATGTTTCTGTATACCAGAGAGAACACAGAATTTTAACCCTGCAACTGATGCCTGGACCTGTATACAGTGTGTCAGCATCGGAGACACCCAGGGATCTCCCAACACGGAAACACAATTTCACAGTCACAGTCACATCAGAACTAGACCTTAAGTCTTATAATTAACTTATTCTTTCTGTACTAGAGCACGAACCAGTAATTCTAACCCTAGCCATGACTCTTGGACATGCCCCTTAATCGTAACCATTGGCATCACTCACGCTTCATCGTAATCCTTTACCTCAATCCCGCACTTGCCCTCCCATCAGAGAGAAACCTGAAGCCTTTCCATAACCCTATCCTTCCTGTACACCTTACAGAACAAAACTAAACTTACTCTAGCCCTTGGGACTATACCTGAACCGACACCATCAGCTTCAACGTCTGTCATGCCGCACCATAAGCCTGAATCTCAAGGTCGCCGTCACCCTCACGTCAGGGACAGATGCGAACTCTAAATGTAACTGCATAATCCTGTCAATCGTACTGAACACCTAACCCTAACCCTAGTGCCAAGCCCTGGACTAGATTTTTCACCCGCAGCAATGATGTCAACTACGACACATCTTAATTCGGAGCTTGAATCTCACACTCGCACTGACATCAGAAGAGAACCCTAGTTCTTTCGGAAACCGTCTTTTCCGCACTGATTTTCTCTTACAGATAACCCTAAGCGTATCCCAGGCTCCTTTCACTGAACCGCCACCATCAGCATCGACGTCTGTCATTCCTCCCCATAATCCTGAAGCTCGTTCTGGACGCTGCCCTCATGTCAGAGTCGGATCAGTACTCTAACTGTCACTCAATCTGCAGCATACTCCTTACCTTACAACTAATGCTGACCCTATCCCTGTTTCCGGGATCTGATACTTCAACTTCATCATTGTTGTGACCCTCACTTCACCTGAAACTTAAACTTATTCTTGCACTCACCCTCACATCAGAGGCGGATCCGAATTCTAACTGCAACCCTACTTCACCCGTACTCCTTATCAAACCCATAACCCTACCCTAGATCTGAACTTTGAATCAGATTATTCACCTTCATCGTTGCTACCCACTATGACACCCTTAATGGTGTGACTCGATCTCACACTCGCCCTCAATTTAGAATTGCACCCTAATTCTGTCCATAACCATATTATCTGCATAAACCTGCATAGACTTTTCCTTACAGAAAACTCTAACCCTGGAACAGGTTCCTTTACCTGCATGCTCACCACCAGCATTGATGTCACCGATGCCATACCTTAATGATGAAGTCCAAACTGGCCTTCACCCACACGTCAGAGTAGGATCCTCTATCTAAACATAACCACATCCACGGCATAAACAAAAACAATTCCCTATCCCTAACCCTAGCACATACCTGTGGCCTGACCATCCATAATCTCCATGGATGTGACCCTTGCCTCATTGTAAGCCTGCGACTGAATTGGACAGTTGCCCTAACCTTGCAGAAGGACCCTCAGTCTAAACGTACCAATACCCTGCCCCTACGGCTTTCCAAAATCCTAACCCTAACCCTAGCCCTGGCTCGTGGTCCTGACACCTCACCTTGACCATTGACGTCAACCATGCCTCACCATAAACCTGATCCACCATCTTGAACTCCCTTTCTCATCAGAAATAGAAGCCAACTCTATCCATAAAGCCACTGTCTCTGCATACCAGAGAGAACAAAAAATTTTAACTCTAAAACTGGTGCCTGGACCTACACACAAAGCGTCATTATCACAAACACCCAGGGATCTCCTCAACACGGAAACGCAAATTCACACTCGCACTCACATCAGAGGTAGACCCTAACCCTAATAATTAACTTATCCTTTCTGCACAACAGCCCTAACCTCTATATTCAAAGCCTAGCCATGACTCTTGGACCTGCCCCTTCACCATAACCGTTGGCATCACCTGCGCTTCATCGTAATCCTAATCTTCAATCCCGAACGTGCCCTCCCATCGGAGAGAAACTCGAAATTTTTCCATAAACCTATCCTTCTTCTACACCTTACAGAACACAATAAACTTACTCTAGCCCTCGGCATTTTACCTGATCCAAAACCAACAGCCTCAATGTCTGTCTTGCCGCACCATAAGCCTGAAGCTCAAGGTGGCCCTCGCCCTCACTTCAGGGTCAGATGCAATCTCTAAATGTTACTCCACATTCCTGTAAATCTTCCTGAACACCTAACCCTAACCCTAGCGCGAAGCCTTGGACTAGATTCTTCACCTACAACATTGATGTCAACTAAGACACATCTTAACTCGGAGACTGAATTTCACATTCTCAATCACAACAGAAGAGAACCCTTATTCTCTCGGTAACCGTCTCTTCCGCAGAGATTTTCTCTCACAGATAGCCCTAACCCTCTCCCAGGACCCTTTCACTGAACCGCTACCATCAGCATCGACGTCTGTCATTCGTTCCCACAACCCTGAAGCTCGTTCTGGCCACTGCCCTCTTGTCAGAGTCGGATCAGAACGCTAAATGTCACTCAATTTTCCGCAGACTCCTTACCTTACAACTAATGCCAACCCTATCCCTGGTGCCAGGATCTGACACTTCACCTTCATCATTGATGTCACACTCACTTCACCTTAAACCTTAAACTTATTCTTGCCCAAAACCTCACATCAGAGGTGGATCCGAATTCTAACTGCAACCCTATCTCACCCGTACTCCTTATCGAACACATAACACTAACCCTAGATCTGACCCTTGAACCAGAATCTTCACCTTCACCGTTGCTATCAACTATGACTCCCTTAATCCTCTGACTCGATCTCACACTCACACTCAATTCAGAATTTTTCGCAAATTCTGTCCATAACCATATTTTCTGCATAGACCTCTCCTTACAGAAAACCCTAACCCTAGCCCCGGATCCTTAACCTGAATGCTCACCGTCAGCATTGGTGTCACCGATGCCACATCTTGATGATGAAGTCCAAGCTGGCCTTCACCCACACGTCAGAGTAGGATGCTTAATCTAAACATAACCACATCCACCGCATAAACTTTAGACAATTGCCTAACCCTAACCCTAGCACATTCCTGTGACCTGAGCCTCCAAAATCATCATGGACGTCACCCTTGCCTCACTGCGACTCAGTTGGACAGTTGCCCTAAACTTGGAGAAGGACCCTCAGTCTAAACGTACCAATTGCCTGCCCCTACAGCTTTCCAAAGACCTAACCCTAACACTACCCCTGGCTCGGGCTCCTGAGACCTCACCTTGACCATTGACGTCATCCGTGCCTCACCATAAACCTGATCCACCATCTTGCGCACCCTGTCACATCAGACTCAGAAGCTATCTCTATCCGTAAAGAGAATGTTTCTGTATACCAGAGAGAACACAGAATTTTAACCCTGCAACTGATGCCTGGACCTGTATACAGTGTGTCAGCATCGGAGACACCCAGGGATCTCCCAACACGGAAACACAATTTCACAGTCACAGTCACATCAGAGCTAGACCTTAAGTCTTATAATTAACTTATTCTTTCTGTACTAGAGCCCGAACCAGTAATTCTAACCCTAGCCATGACTCTTGGACATGCCCCTTAATCGTAACCATTGGCATCACTCACGCTTCATCGTAATCCTTTACCTCAATCCCGCACTTGCCCTCCCATCAGAGAGAAACCTGAAGCCTTTCCATAACCCTATCCTTCCTGTACACCTTACAGAACAAAACTAAACTTACTCTAGCCCTTGGGACTATACCTGAACCGACACCATCAGCTTCAACGTCTGTCATGCCGCACCATAAGCCTGAATCTCAAGGTCGCCGTCACCCGCACGTCAGGGACAGATGCGAACTCTAAATGTAACTGCATAATTCTGTCAATCGTACTGAACACCTAACCCTAACCCTAGTGCCAAGCCCTGGACTAGATTTTTCACCCGCAGCAATGATGTCAACTACGACACATCTTAATTCGGAGCTTGAATCTCACACTCGCACTGACATCAGAAGAGAACCCTAGTTCTTTCGGAAACCGTCTTTTCCGCACTGATTTTCTCTTACAGATAACCCTAAGCGTATCCCAGGCTCCTTTCACTGAACCGCCACCATCAGCATCGACGTCTGTCATTCCTCCCCATAATCCTGAAGCTCGTTCTGGACGCTGCCCTCATGTCAGAGTCGGATCAGTACTCTAACTGTCACTCAATCTGCAGCATACTCCTTACCTTACAACTAATGCTGACCCTATCCCTGGTACCGGGATCTGACACTTCACCTTCATCATTGTTGTGACCCTCACTTCACCTGAAACTTAAACTTATTCTTGCACTCACCCTCACATCAGAGGCGGATCCGAATTCTAACTGCAACCCTACTTCACCCGTACTCCTTATCAAACCCATAACCCTACCCTAGATCTGAACCTTGAATCAGATTATTCACCTTCATCGTTGCTACCCACTATGACACCCTTAATGGTGTGACTCGATCTCACACTCGCCCTCAATTTAGAATTGCACCCTAATTCTGTCCATAACCATATTATCTGCATAAACCTGCATAGACCTTTCCTTACAGAAAACTCTAACCCTGGAACAGGTTCCTTTACCTGCATGCTCACCACCAGCATTGATGTCACCGATGCCATACCTTAATGATGAAGTCCAAACTGGCCTTCACCCACACGTCAGAGTAGGATCCTCTATCTAAACATAACCACATCCACGGCATAAACAAAAACAATTCCCTATCCCTAACCCTAGCACATACCTGTGGCCTGACCATCCATAATCTCCATGGATGTGACCCTTGCCTCATTGTAAGCCTGCGACTGAATTGGACAGTTGCCCTAACCTTGCAGAAGGACCCTCAGTCTAAACGTACCAATACCCTGCCCCTACGGCTTTCCAAAATCCTAACCCTAACCCTAGCCCTGGCTCGTGGTCCTGACACCTCACCTTGACCATTGACGTCAACCATGCCTCACCATAAACCTGATCCACCATCTTGAACTCCCTTTCTCATCAGAAATAGAAGCCAACTCTATCCATAAAGCCACTGTCTCTGCATACCAGAGAGAACAAAAAATTTTAACTCTAAAACTGGTGCCTGGACCTACACACAAAGCGTCATTATCACAAACACCCAGGGATCTCCTCAACACGGAAACGCAAATTCACACTCGCACTCACATCAGAGGTAGACCCTAACCCTAATAATTAACTTATCCTTTCTGCACAACAGCCCTAACCTCTATATTCAAAGCCTAGCCATGACTCTTGGACCTGCCCCTTCACCATAACCGTTGGCATCACCTGCGCTTCATCGTAATCCTAATCTTCAATCCCGAACGTGCCCTCCCATCGGAGAGAAACTCGAAATTTTTCCATAAACCTATCCTTCTTCTACACCTTACAGAACACAATAAACTTACTCTAGCCCTCGGCATTTTACCTGATCCAAAACCAACAGCCTCAATGTCTGTCTTGCCGCACCATAAGCCTGAAGCTCAAGGTGGCCCTCGCCCTCACTTCAGGGTCAGATGCAATCTCTAAATGTTACTCCACATTCCTGTAAATCTTCCTGAACACCTAACCCTAACCCTAGCGCGAAGCCTTGGACTAGATTCTTCACCTACAACATTGATGTCAACTAAGACACATCTTAACTCGGAGACTGAATTTCACATTCTCAATCACAACAGAAGAGAACCCTTATTCTCTCGGTAACCGTCTCTTCCGCAGAGATTTTCTCTCACAGATAGCCCTAACCCTCTCCCAGGACCCTTTCACTGAACCGCTACCATCAGCATCGACGTCTGTCATTCGTTCCCACAACCCTGAAGCTCGTTCTGGCCACTGCCCTCTTGTCAGAGTCGGATCAGAACGCTAAATGTCACTCAATTTTCCGCAGACTCCTTACCTTACAACTAATGCCAACCCTATCCCTGGTGCCAGGATCTGACACTTCACCTTCATCATTGATGTCACACTCACTTCACCTTAAACCTTAAACTTATTCTTGCCCAAAACCTCACATCAGAGGTGGATCCGAATTCTAACTGCAACCCTATCTCACCCGTACTCCTTATCGAACACATAACACTAACCCTAGATCTGACCCTTGAACCAGAATCTTCACCTTCACCGTTGCTATCAACTATGACTCCCTTAATCCTCTGACTCGATCTCACACTCACACTCAATTCAGAATTTTTCGCAAATTCTGTCCATAACCATATTTTCTGCATAGACCTCTCCTTACAGAAAACCCTAACCCTAGCCCCGGATCCTTAACCTGAATGCTCACCGTCAGCATTGGTGTCACCGATGCCACATCTTGATGATGAAGTCCAAGCTGGCCTTCACCCACACGTCAGAGTAGGATGCTTAATCTAAACATAACCACATCCACCGCATAAACTTTAGACAATTGCCTAACCCTAACCCTAGCACATTCCTGTGACCTGATCCTCCAAAATCATCATGGACGTCACCCTTGCCTCACTGCGACTCAGTTGGACAGTTGCCCTAAACTTGGAGAAGGACCCTCAGTCTAAACGTACCAATTGCCTGCCCCTACAGCTTTCCAAAGACCTAACCCTAACACTACCCCTGGCTCGGGCTCCTGAGACCTCACCTTGACCATTGACGTCATCCGTGCCTCACCATAAACCTGATCCACCATCTTGCGCACCCTGTCACATCAGACTCAGAAGCTATCTCTATCCGTAAAGAGAATGTTTCTGTATACCAGAGAGAACACAGAATTTTAACCCTGCAACTGATGCCTGGACCTGTATACAGTGTGTCAGCATCGGAGACACCCAGGGATCTCCCAACACGGAAACACAATTTCACAGTCACAGTCACATCAGAGCTAGACCTTAAGTCTTATAATTAACTTATTCTTTCTGTACTAGAGCCCGAACCAGTAATTCTAACCCTAGCCATGACTCTTGGACATGCCCCTTAATCGTAACCATTGGCATCACTCACGCTTCATCGTAATCCTTTACCTCAATCCCGCACTTGCCCTCCCATCAGAGAGAAACCTGAAGCCTTTCCATAACCCTATCCTTCCTGTACACCTTACAGAACAAAACTAAACTTACTCTAGCCCTTGGGACTATACCTGAACCGACACCATCAGCTTCAACGTCTGTCATGCCGCACCATAAGCCTGAATCTCAAGGTCGCCGTCACCCGCACGTCAGGGACAGATGCGAACTCTAAATGTAACTGCATAATTCTGTCAATCGTACTGAACACCTAACCCTAACCCTAGTGCCAAGCCCTGGACTAGATTTTTCACCCGCAGCAATGATGTCAACTACGACACATCTTAATTCGGAGCTTGAATCTCACACTCGCACTGACATCAGAAGAGAACCCTAGTTCTTTCGGAAACCGTCTTTTCCGCACTGATTTTCTCTTACAGATAACCCTAAGCGTATCCCAGGCTCCTTTCACTGAACCGCCACCATCAGCATCGACGTCTGTCATTCCTCCCCATAATCCTGAAGCTCGTTCTGGACGCTGCCCTCATGTCAGAGTCGGATCAGTACTCTAACTGTCACTCAATCTGCAGCATACTCCTTACCTTACAACTAATGCTGACCCTATCCCTGGTACCGGGATCTGACACTTCACCTTCATCATTGTTGTGACCCTCACTTCACCTGAAACTTAAACTTATTCTTGCACTCACCCTCACATCAGAGGCGGATCCGAATTCTAACTGCAACCCTACTTCACCCGTACTCCTTATCAAACCCATAACCCTACCCTAGATCTGAACCTTGAATCAGATTATTCACCTTCATCGTTGCTACCCACTATGACACCCTTAATGGTGTGACTCGATCTCACACTCGCCCTCAATTTAGAATTGCACCCTAATTCTGTCCATAACCATATTATCTGCATAAACCTGCATAGACCTTTCCTTACAGAAAACTCTAACCCTGGAACAGGTTCCTTTACCTGCATGCTCACCACCAGCATTGATGTCACCGATGCCATACCTTAATGATGAAGTCCAAACTGGCCTTCACCCACACGTCAGAGTAGGATCCTCTATCTAAACATAACCACATCCACGGCATAAACTAAAACAATTCCCTATCCCTAACCCTAGCACATACCTGTGGCCTGACCATCCATAATCTCCATGGATGTGACCCTTGCCTCATTGTAAGCCTGCGACTGAATTGGACAGTTGCCCTAACCTTGCAGAAGGACCCTCAGTCTAAACGTACCAATACCCTGCCCCTACGGCTTTCCAAAATCCTAACCCTAACCCTAGCCCTGGCTCGTGGTCCTGACACCTCACCTTGACCATTGACGTCAACCATGCCTCACCATAAACCTGATCCACCATCTTGAACTCCCTTTCTCATCAGAAATAGAAGCCAACTCTATCCATAAAGCCACTGTCTCTGCATACCAGAGAGAACAAAAAATTTTAACTCTAAAACTGGTGCCTGGACCTACACACAAAGCGTCATTATCACAAACACCCAGGGATCTCCTCAACACGGAAACGCAAATTCACACTCGCACTCACATCAGAGGTAGACCCTAACCCTAATAATTAACTTATCCTTTCTGCACAACAGCCCTAACCTCTATATTCAAAGCCTAGCCATGACTCTTGGACCTGCCCCTTCACCATAACCGTTGGCATCACCTGCGCTTCATCGTAATCCTAATCTTCAATCCCGAACGTGCCCTCCCATCGGAGAGAAACTCGAAATTTTTCCATAAACCTATCCTTCTTCTACACCTTACAGAACACAATAAACTTACTCTAGCCCTCGGCATTTTACCTGATCCAAAACCAACAGCCTCAATGTCTGTCTTGCCGCACCATAAGCCTGAAGCTCAAGGTGGCCCTCGCCCTCACTTCAGGGTCAGATGCAATCTCTAAATGTTACTCCACATTCCTGTAAATCTTCCTGAACACCTAACCCTAACCCTAGCGCGAAGCCTTGGACTAGATTCTTCACCTACAACATTGATGTCAACTAAGACACATCTTAACTCGGAGACTGAATTTCACATTCTCAATCACAACAGAAGAGAACCCTTATTCTCTCGGTAACCGTCTCTTCCGCAGAGATTTTCTCTCACAGATAGCCCTAACCCTCTCCCAGGACCCTTTCACTGAACCGCTACCATCAGCATCGACGTCTGTCATTCGTTCCCACAACCCTGAAGCTCGTTCTGGCCACTGCCCTCTTGTCAGAGTCGGATCAGAACGCTAAATGTCACTCAATTTTCCGCAGACTCCTTACCTTACAACTAATGCCAACCCTATCCCTGGTGCCAGGATCTGACACTTCACCTTCATCATTGATGTCACACTCACTTCACCTTAAACCTTAAACTTATTCTTGCCCAAAACCTCACATCAGAGGTGGATCCGAATTCTAACTGCAACCCTATCTCACCCGTACTCCTTATCGAACACATAACACTAACCCTAGATCTGACCCTTGAACCAGAATCTTCACCTTCACCGTTGCTATCAACTATGACTCCCTTAATCCTCTGACTCGATCTCACACTCACACTCAATTCAGAATTTTTCGCAAATTCTGTCCATAACCATATTTTCTGCATAGACCTCTCCTTACAGAAAACCCTAACCCTAGCCCCGGATCCTTAACCTGAATGCTCACCGTCAGCATTGGTGTCACCGATGCCACATCTTGATGATGAAGTCCAAGCTGGCCTTCACCCACACGTCAGAGTAGGATGCTTAATCTAAACATAACCACATCCACCGCATAAACTTTAGACAATTGCCTAACCCTAACCCTAGCACATTCCTGTGACCTGATCCTCCAAAATCATCATGGACGTCACCCTTGCCTCACTGCGACTCAGTTGGACAGTTGCCCTAAACTTGGAGAAGGACCCTCAGTCTAAACGTACCAATTGCCTGCCCCTACAGCTTTCCAAAGACCTAACCCTAACACTACCCCTGGCTCGGGCTCCTGAGACCTCACCTTGACCATTGACGTCATCCATGCCTCACCATAAACCTGATCCACCATCTTGCGCACCCTGTCACATCAGACTCAGAAGCTATCTCTATCCGTAAAGAGAATGTTTCTGTATACCAGAGAGAACACAGAATTTTAACCCTGCAACTGATGCCTGGACCTGTATACAGTGTGTCAGCATCGGAGACACCCAGGGATCTCCCAACACGGAAACACAATTTCACAGTCACAGTCACATCAGAGCTAGACCTTAAGTCTTATAATTAACTTATTCTTTCTGTACTAGAGCCCGAACCAGTAATTCTAACCCTAGCCATGACTCTTGGACATGCCCCTTAATCGTAACCATTGGCATCACTCACGCTTCATCGTAATCCTTTACCTCAATCCCGCACTTGCCCTCCCATCAGAGAGAAACCTGAAGCCTTTCCATAACCCTATCCTTCCTGTACACCTTACAGAACAAAACTAAACTTACTCTAGCCCTTGGGACTATACCTGAACCGACACCATCAGCTTCAACGTCTGTCATGCCGCACCATAAGCCTGAATCTCAAGGTCGCCGTCACCCGCACGTCAGGGACAGATGCGAACTCTAAATGTAACTGCATAATCCTGTCAATCGTACTGAACACCTAACCCTAACCCTAGTGCCAAGCCCTGGACTAGATTTTTCACCCGCAGCAATGATGTCAACTACGACACATCTTAATTCGGAGCTTGAATCTCACACTCGCACTGACATCAGAAGAGAACCCTAGTTCTTTCGGAAACCGTCTTTTCCGCACTGATTTTCTCTTACAGATAACCCTAAGCGTATCCCAGGCCCCTTTCACTGAACCGCCACCATCAGCATCGACGTCTGTCATTCCTCCCCATAATCCTGAAGCTCGTTCTGGACGCTGCCCTCATGTCAGAGTCGGATCAGTACTCTAACTGTCACTCAATCTGCAGCATACTCCTTACCTTACAACTAATGCTGACCCTATCCCTGGTACCGGGATCTGACACTTCACCTTCATCATTGTTGTGACCCTCACTTCACCTGAAACTTAAACTTATTCTTGCACTCACCCTCACATCAGAGGCGGATCCGAATTCTAACTGCAACCCTACTTCACCCGTACTCCTTATCAAACCCATAACCCTACCCTAGATCTGAACCTTGAATCAGATTATTCACCTTCATCGTTGCTACCCACTATGACACCCTTAATGGTGTGACTCGATCTCACACTCGCCCTCAATTTAGAATTGCACCCTAATTCTGTCCATAACCATATTATCTGCATAAACCTGCATAGACCTTTCCTTACAGAAAACTCTAACCCTGGAACAGGTTCCTTTACCTGCATGCTCACCACCAGCATTGATGTCACCGATGCCATACCTTAATGATGAAGTCCAAACTGGCCTTCACCCACACGTCAGAGTAGGATCCTCTATCTAAACATAACCACATCCACGGCATAAACAAAAACAATTCCCTATCCCTAACCCTAGCACATACCTGTGGCCTGACCATCCATAATCTCCATGGATGTGACCCTTGCCTCATTGTAAGCCTGCGACTGAATTGGACAGTTGCCCTAACCTTGCAGAAGGACCCTCAGTCTAAACGTACCAATACCCTGCCCCTACGGCTTTCCAAAATCCTAACCCTAACCCTAGCCCTGGCTCGTGGTCCTGACACCTCACCTTGACCATTGACGTCAACCATGCCTCACCATAAACCTGATCCACCATCTTGAACTCCCTTTCTCATCAGAACTAGAAGCCAACTCTATCCATAAAGCCACTGTCTCTGCATACCAGAGAGAACAAAAAATTTTAACTCTAAAACTGGTGCCTGGACCTACACACAAAGCGTCATTATCACAAACACCCAGGGATCTCCTCAACACGGAAACGCAAATTCACACTCGCACTCACATCAGAGGTAGACCC
Source organism: Manis javanica (assembly GCF_040802235.1). Classification (NCBI taxonomy): domain Eukaryota; kingdom Metazoa; phylum Chordata; class Mammalia; order Pholidota; family Manidae; genus Manis; species Manis javanica. The sequence continues at coordinate 34,724,644 of NC_133169.1, read as the reverse complement.
TAACCCTAATAATTAACTTATCCTTTCTGCACAACAGCCCTAACCTCTATATTCAAAGCCTAGCCATGACTCTTGGACCTGCCCCTTCACCATAACCGTTGGCATCACCTGCGCTTCATCGTAATCCTAATCTTCAATCCCGAACGTGCCCTCCCATCGGAGAGAAACTCGAAATTTTTCCATAAACCTATCCTTCTTCTACACCTTACAGAACACAATAAACTTACTCTAGCCCTCGGCATTTTACCTGATCCAAAACCAACAGCCTCAATGTCTGTCTTGCCGCACCATAAGCCTGAAGCTCAAGGTGGCCCTCGCCCTCACTTCAGGGTCAGATGCAAACTCTAAATGTTACTCCACATTCCTGTAAATCTTACTGAACACCTAACCCTAACCCTAGCGCGAAGCCTTGGACTAGATTCTTCACCTACAACATTGATGTCAACTAAGACACATCTTAACTCGGAGCCTGAATTTCACATTCTCAATCACAACAGAAGAGAACCCTTATTCTCTCGGTAACCGTCTCTTCCGCAGAGATTTTCTCTCACAGATAGCCCTAACCCTCTCCCAGGACCCTTTCACTGAACCGCTACCATCAGCATCGACGTCTGTCATTCGTTCCCACAACCCTGAAGCTCGTTCTGGCCACTGCCCTCTTGTCAGAGTCGGATCAGAACGCTAAATGTCACTCAATTTTCCGCAGACTCCTTACCTTACAACTAATGCCAACCCTATCCCTGGTGCCAGGATCTGACACTTCACCTTCATCATTGATGTCACACTCACTTCACCTTAAACCTTAAACTTATTCTTGCCCAAAACCTCACATCAGAGGTGGATCCGAATTCTAACTGCAACCCTATCTCACCCGTACTCCTTATCGAACACATAACACTAACCCTAGATCTGACCCTTGAACCAGAATCTTCACCTTCACCGTTGCTATCAACTATGACTCCCTTAATCCTCTGACTCGATCTCACACTCACACTCAATTCAGAATTTTTCGCAAATTCTGTCCATAACCATATTTTCTGCATAGACCTCTCCTTACAGAAAACCCTAACCCTAGCCCCGGATCCTTAACCTGAATGCTCACCGTCAGCATTGGTGTCACCGATGCCACATCTTGATGATGAAGTCCAAGCTGGCCTTCACCCACACGTCAGAGTAGGATGCTTAATCTAAACATAACCACATCCACCGCATAAACTTTAGACAATTGCCTAACCCTAACCCTAGCACATTCCTGTGACCTGATCCTCCAAAATCATCATGGACGTCACCCTTGCCTCACTGCGACTCAGTTGGACAGTTGCCCTAAACTTGGAGAAGGACCCTCAGTCTAAACGTACCAATTGCCTGCCCCTACAGCTTTCCAAAGACCTAACCCTAACACTACCCCTGGCTCGGGCTCCTGAGACCTCACCTTGACCATTGACGTCATCCATGCCTCACCATAAACCTGATCCACCATCTTGCGCACCCTGTCACATCAGACTCAGAAGCTATCTCTATCCGTAAAGAGAATGTTTCTGTATACCAGAGAGAACACAGAATTTTAACCCTGCAACTGATGCCTGGACCTGTATACAGTGTGTCAGCATCGGAGACACCCAGGGATCTCCCAACACGGAAACACAATTTCACAGTCACAGTCACATCAGAGCTAGACCTTAAGTCTTATAATTAACTTATTCTTTCTGTACTAGAGCCCGAACCAGTAATTCTAACCCTAGCCATGACTCTTGGACATGCCCCTTAATCGTAACCATTGGCATCACTCACGCTTCATCGTAATCCTTTACCTCAATCCCGCACTTGCCCTCCCATCAGAGAGAAACCTGAAGCCTTTCCATAACCCTATCCTTCCTGTACACCTTACAGAACAAAACTAAACTTACTCTAGCCCTTGGGACTATACCTGAACCGACACCATCAGCTTCAACGTCTGTCATGCCGCACCATAAGCCTGAATCTCAAGGTCGCCGTCACCCGCACGTCAGGGACAGATGCGAACTCTAAATGTAACTGCATAATCCTGTCAATCGTACTGAACACCTAACCCTAACCCTAGTGCCAAGCCCTGGACTAGATTTTTCACCCGCAGCAATGATGTCAACTACGACACATCTTAATTCGGAGCTTGAATCTCACACTCGCACTGACATCAGAAGAGAACCCTAGTTCTTTCGGAAACCGTCTTTTCCGCACTGATTTTCTCTTACAGATAACCCTAAGCGTATCCCAGGCCCCTTTCACTGAACCGCCACCATCAGCATCGACGTCTGTCATTCCTCCCCATAATCCTGAAGCTCGTTCTGGACGCTGCCCTCATGTCAGAGTCGGATCAGTACTCTAACTGTCACTCAATCTGCAGCATACTCCTTACCTTACAACTAATGCTGACCCTATCCCTGGTACCGGGATCTGACACTTCACCTTCATCATTGTTGTGACCCTCACTTCACCTGAAACTTAAACTTATTCTTGCACTCACCCTCACATCAGAGGCGGATCCGAATTCTAACTGCAACCCTACTTCACCCGTACTCCTTATCAAACCCATAACCCTACCCTAGATCTGAACCTTGAATCAGATTATTCACCTTCATCGTTGCTACCCACTATGACACCCTTAATGGTGTGACTCGATCTCACACTCGCCCTCAATTTAGAATTGCACCCTAATTCTGTCCATAACCATATTATCTGCATAAACCTGCATAGACCTTTCCTTACAGAAAACTCTAACCCTGGAACAGGTTCCTTTACCTGCATGCTCACCACCAGCATTGATGTCACCGATGCCATACCTTAATGATGAAGTCCAAACTGGCCTTCACCCACACGTCAGAGTAGGATCCTCTATCTAAACATAACCACATCCACGGCATAAACTAAAACAATTCCCTATCCCTAACCCTAGCACATACCTGTGGCCTGACCATCCATAATCTCCATGGATGTGACCCTTGCCTCATTGTAAGCCTGCGACTGAATTGGACAGTTGCCCTAACCTTGCAGAAGGACCCTCAGTCTAAACGTACCAATACCCTGCCCCTACGGCTTTCCAAAATCCTAACCCTAACCCTAGCCCTGGCTCGTGGTCCTGACACCTCACCTTGACCATTGACGTCAACCATGCCTCACCATAAACCTGATCCACCATCTTGAACTCCCTTTCTCATCAGAACTAGAAGCCAACTCTATCCATAAAGCCACTGTCTCTGCATACCAGAGAGAACAAAAAATTTTAACTCTAAAACTGGTGCCTGGACCTACACACAAAGCGTCATTATCACAAACACCCAGGGATCTCCTCAACACGGAAACGCAAATTCACACTCGCACTCACATCAGAGGTAGACCCTAACCCTAATAATTAACTTATCCTTTCTGCACAACAGCCCTAACCTCTATATTCAAAGCCTAGCCATGACTCTTGGACCTGCCCCTTCACCATAACCGTTGGCATCACCTGCGCTTCATCGTAATCCTAATCTTCAATCCCGAACGTGCCCTCCCATCGGAGAGAAACTCGAAATTTTTCCATAAACCTATCCTTCTTCTACACCTTACAGAACACAATAAACTTACTCTAGCCCTCGGCATTTTACCTGATCCAAAACCAACAGCCTCAATGTCTGTCTTGCCGCACCATAAGCCTGAAGCTCAAGGTGGCCCTCGCCCTCACTTCAGGGTCAGATGCAAACTCTAAATGTTACTCCACATTCCTGTAAATCTTACTGAACACCTAACCCTAACCCTAGCGCGAGGCCTTGGACTAGATTCTTCACCTACAACATTGATGTCAACTAAGACACATCTTAACTCGGAGCCTGAATTTCACATTCTCAATCACAACAGAAGAGAACCCTTATTCTCTCGGTAACCGTCTCTTCCGCAGAGATTTTCTCTTACAGATAGCCCTAACCCTCTCCCAGGACCCTTTCACTGAACCGCTACCATCAGCATCGACGTCTGTCATTCGTTCCCACAACCCTGAAGCTCGTTCTGGCCACTGCCCTCTTGTCAGAGTCGGATCAGAACGCTAAATGTCACTCAATTTTCCGCAGACTCCTTACCTTACAACTAATGCCAACCCTATCCCTGGTGCCAGGATCTGACACTTCACCTTCATCATTGATGTCACACTCACTTCACCTTAAACCTTAAACTTATTCTTGCCCAAAACCTCACATCAGAGGTGGATCCGAATTCTAACTGCAACCCTATCTCACCCGTACTCCTTATCGAACACATAACACTAACCCTAGATCTGACCCTTGAACCAGAATCTTCACCTTCACCGTTGCTATCAACTATGACTCCCTTAATCCTCTGACTCGATCTCACACTCACACTCAATTCAGAATTTTTCGCAAATTCTGTCCATAACCATATTTTCTGCATAGACCTCTCCTTACAGAAAACCCTAACCCTAGCCCCGGATCCTTAACCTGAATGCTCACCGTCAGCATTGGTGTCACCGATGCCACATCTTGATGATGAAGTCCAAGCTGGCCTTCACCCACACGTCAGAGTAGGATGCTTAATCTAAACATAACCACATCCACCGCATAAACTTTAGACAATTGCCTAACCCTAACCCTAGCACATTCCTGTGACCTGAGCCTCCAAAATCATCATGGACGTCACCCTTGCCTCACTGCGACTCAGTTGGACAGTTGCCCTAAACTTGGAGAAAGACCCTCAGTCTAAACGTACCAATTGCCTGCCCCTACAGCTTTCCAAAGACCTAACCCTAACACTACCCCTGGCTCGGGCTCCTGAGACCTCACCTTGACCATTGACGTCATCCGTGCCTCACCATAAACCTGATCCACCATCTTGCGCACCCTGTCACATCAGACTCAGAAGCTATCTCTATCCGTAAAGAGAATGTTTCTGTATACCAGAGAGAACACAGAATTTTAACCCTGCAACTGATGCCTGGACCTGTATACAGTGTGTCAGCATCGGAGACACCCAGGGATCTCCCAACACGGAAACACAATTTCACAGTCACAGTCACATCAGAGCTAGACCTTAAGTCTTATAATTAACTTATTCTTTCTGTACTAGAGCCCGAACCAGTAATTCTAACCCTAGCCATGACTCTTGGACATGCCCCTTAATCGTAACCATTGGCATCACTCACGCTTCATCGTAATCCTTTACCTCAATCCCGCTCTTGCCCTCCCATCAGAGAGAAACCTGAAGCCTTTCCATAACCCTATCCTTCCTGTACACCTTACAGAACAAAACTAAACTTACTCTAGCCCTTGGGACTATACCTGAACCGACACCATCAGCTTCAACGTCTGTCATGCCGCACCATAAGCCTGAATCTCAAGGTCGCCGTCACCCGCACGTCAGGGACAGATGCGAACTCTAAATGTAACTGCATAATCCTGTCAATCGTACTGAACACCTAACCCTAACCTTAGTGCCAAGCCCTGGACTAGATTTTTCACCCGCAGCAATGATGTCAACTACGACACATCTTAATTCGGAGCTTGAATCTCACACTCGCACTGACATCAGAAGAGAACCCTAGTTCTTTCGGAAACCGTCTTTTCCGCACTGATTTTCTCTTACAGATAACCCTAAGCATATCCCAGGCCCCTTTCACTGAACCGCCACCATCAGCATCGACGTCTGTCATTCCTCCCCATAATCCTGAAGCTCGTTCTGGACGCTGCCCTCATGTCAGAGTCGGATCAGTACTCTAACTGTCCCTCAATCTGCAGCATACTCCTTACCTTACAATTAATGCTGACCCTATCCCTGGTACCGGGATCTGACACTTCACCTTCATCATTGTTGTGACCCTCACTTCACCTGAAACTTAAACTTATTCTTGCACTCACCCTCACATCAGAGGCGGATCCGAATTCTAACTGCAACCCTACTTCACCCGTACTCCTTATCAAACCCATAACCCTACCCTAGATCTGAACCTTGAATCAGATTATTCACCTTCATCGTTGCTACCCACTATGACACCCTTAATGGTGTGACTCGATCTCACACTCGCCCTCAATTTAGAATTGCACCCTAATTCTGTCCATAACCATATTATCTGCATAAACCTGCATACACCTTTCCTTACAGAAAACTCTAACCCTGGAACAGGTTCCTTTACCTGCATGCTCACCACCAGCATTGATGTCACCGATGCCATACCTTAATGATGAAGTCCAAACTGGCCTTCACCCACACGTCAGAGTAGGATCCTCTATCTAAACATAACCACATCCACGGCATAAACTAAAACAATTCCCTATCCCTAACCCTAGCACATACCTGTGGCCTGACCATCCATAATCTCCATGGATGTGACCCTTGCCTCATTGTCAGCCTGCGACTGAATTGGACAGTTGCCCTAACCTTGCAGAAGGACCCTCAGTCTAAACGTACCAATACCCTGCCCCTACGGCTTTCCAAAATCCTAACCCTAACCCTAGCCCTGGCTCGTGGTCCTGACACCTCACCTTGACCATTGACGTCAACCATGCCTCACCATAAACCTGATCCACCATCTTGAACTCCCTTTCTCATCAGAACTAGAAGCCAACTCTATCCATAAAGCCACTGTCTCTGCATACCAGAGAGAACAAAAAATTTTAACTCTAAAACTGGTGCCTGGACCTACACACAAAGCGTCATTATCACAAACACCCAGGGATCTCCTCAACACGGAAACGCAAATTCACACTCGCACTCACATCAGAGGTAGACCCTAACCCTAATAATTAACTTATCCTTTCTGCACAACAGCCCTAACCTCTATATTCAAAGCCTAGCCATGACTCTTGGACCTGCCCCTTCACCATAACCGTTGGCATCACCTGCGCTTCATCGTAATCCTAATCTTCAATCCCGAACGTGCCCTCCCATCGGAGAGAAACTCGAAATTTTTCCATAAACCTATCCTTCTTCTACACCTTACAGAACACAATAAACTTACTCTAGCCCTCGGCATTTTACCTGATCCAAAACCAACAGCCTCAATGTCTGTCTTGCCGCACCATAAGCCTGAAGCTCAAGGTGGCCCTCGCCCTCACTTCAGGGTCAGATGCAAACTCTAAATGTTACTCCACATTCCTGTAAATCTTACTGAACACCTAACCCTAACCCTAGCGCGAGGCCTTGGACTAGATTCTTCACCTACAACATTGATGTCAACTAAGACACATCTTAACTCGGAGCCTGAATTTCACATTCTCAATCACAACAGAAGAGAACCCTTATTCTCTCGGTAACCGTCTCTTCCGCAGAGATTTTCTCTTACAGATAGCCCTAACCCTCTCCCAGGACCCTTTCACTGAACCGCTACCATCAGCATCGACGTCTGTCATTCGTTCCCACAACCCTGAAGCTCGTTCTGGCCACTGCCCTCTTGTCAGAGTCGGATCAGAACGCTAAATGTCACTCAATTTTCCGCAGACTCCTTACCTTACAACTAATGCCAACCCTATCCCTGGTGCCAGGATCTGACACTTCACCTTCATCATTGATGTCACACTCACTTCACCTTAAACCTTAAACTTATTCTTGCCCAAAACCTCACATCAGAGGTGGATCCGAATTCTAACTGCAACCCTATCTCACCCGTACTCCTTATCGAACACATAACACTAACCCTAGATCTGACCCTTGAACCAGAATCTTCACCTTCACCGTTGCTATCAACTATGACTCCCTTAATCCTCTGACTCGATCTCACACTCACACTCAATTCAGAATTTTTCGCAAATTCTGTCCATAACCATATTTTCTGCATAGACCTCTCCTTACAGAAAACCCTAACCCTAGCCCCGGATCCTTAACCTGAATGCTCACCGTCAGCATTGGTGTCACCGATGCCACATCTTGATGATGAAGTCCAAGCTGGCCTTCACCCACACGTCAGAGTAGGATGCTTAATCTAAACATAACCACATCCACCGCATAAACTTTAGACAATTGCCTAACCCTAACCCTAGCACATTCCTGTGACCTGAGCCTCCAAAATCATCATGGACGTCACCCTTGCCTCACTGCGACTCAGTTGGACAGTTGCCCTAAACTTGGAGAAGGACCCTCAGTCTAAACGTACCAATTGCCTGCCCCTACAGCTTACCAAAGACCTAACCCTAACACTACCCCTGGCTCGGGGTAATGACACCTCACCTTGACCACTGACGTCATCCATGCCTCACCATAAACCTGATCCACCATCTTGCGCACCCTGTCACATCAGACTCAGAAGCTATCTCTATCCGTAAAGAGAATGTTTCTGTATACCAGAGAGAACACAGAATTTTAACCCTGCAACTGATGCCTGGACCTGTATACAGTGTGTCAGCATCGGAGACACCCAGGGATCTCCCAACACGGAAACACAATTTCACAGTCACAGTCACATCAGAGCTAGACCTTAAGTCTTATAATTAACTTATTCTTTCTGTACTAGAGCCCGAACCAGTAATTCTAACCCTAGCCATGACTCTTGGACATGCCCCTTAATCGTAACCATTGGCATCACTCACGCTTCATCGTAATCCTTTACCTCAATCCCGCTCTTGCCCTCCCATCAGAGAGAAACCTGAAGCCTTTCCATAACCCTATCCTTCCTGTACACCTTACAGAACAAAACTAAACTTACTCTAGCCCTTGGGACTATACCTGAACCGACACCATCAGCTTCAACGTCTGTCATGCCGCACCATAAGCCTGAATCTCAAGGTCGCCGTCACCCGCACGTCAGGGACAGATGCGAACTCTAAATGTAACTGCATAATCCTGTCAATCGTACTGAACACCTAACCCTAACCTTAGTGCCAAGCCCTGGACTAGATTTTTCACCCGCAGCAATGATGTCAACTACGACACATCTTAATTCGGAGCTTGAATCTCACACTCGCACTGACATCAGAAGAGAACCCTAGTTCTTTCGGAAACCGTCTTTTCCGCACTGATTTTCTCTTACAGATAACCCTAAGCGTATCCCAGGCCCCTTTCACTGAACCGCCACCATCAGCATCGACGTCTGTCATTCCTCCCCATAATCCTGAAGCTCGTTCTGGACGCTGCCCTCATGTCAGAGTCGGATCAGTACTCTAACTGTCACTCAATCTGCAGCATACTCCTTACCTTACAACTAATGCTGACCCTATCCCTGGTACCGGGATCTGACACTTCACCTTCATCATTGTTGTGACCCTCACTTCACCTGAAACTTAAACTTATTCTTGCACTCACCCTCACATCAGAGGCGGATCCGAATTCTAACTGCAACCCTACCTCACCCGTACTCCTTATCAAACCCATAACCCTACCCTAGATCTGAACCTTGAATCAGATTATTCACCTTCATCGTTGCTACCCACTATGACACCCTTAATGGTGTGACTCGATCTCACACTCGCCCTCAATTTAGAATTGCACCCTAATTCTGTCCATAACCATATTATCTGCATAAACCTGCATACACCTTTCCTTACAGAAAACTCTAACCCTGGAACAGGTTCCTTTACCTGCATGCTCACCACCAGCATTGATGTCACCGATGCCATACCTTAATGATGAAGTCCAAACTGGCCTTCACCCACACGTCAGAGTAGGATCCTCTATCTAAACATAACCACATCCACGGCATAAACTAAAACAATTCCCTATCCCTAACCCTAGCACATACCTGTGGCCTGACCATCCATAATCTCCATGGATGTGACCCTTGCCTCATTGTAAGCCTGCGACTGAATTGGACAGTTGCCCTAACCTTGCAGAAGGACCCTCAGTCTAAACGTACCAATACCCTGCCCCTACGGCTTTCCAAAATCCTAACCCTAACCCTAGCCCTGGCTCGTGGTCCTGACACCTCACCTTGACCATTGACGTCAACCATGCCTCACCATAAACCTGATCCACCATCTTGAACTCCCTTTCTCATCAGAACTAGAAGCCAACTCTATCCATAAAGCCACTGTCTCTGCATACCAGAGAGAACAAAAAATTTTAACTCTAAAACTGGTGCCTGGACCTACACACAAAGCGTCATTATCACAAACACCCAGGGATCTCCTCAACACGGAAACGCAAATTCACACTCGCACTCACATCAGAGGTAGACCCTAACCCTAATAATTAACTTATCCTTTCTGCACAACAGCCCTAACCTCTATATTCAAAGCCTAGCCATGACTCTTGGACCTGCCCCTTCACCATAACCGTTGGCATCACCTGCGCTTCATCGTAATCCTAATCTTCAATCCCGAACGTGCCCTCCCATCGGAGAGAAACTCGAAATTTTTCCATAAACCTATCCTTCTTCTACACCTTACAGAACACAATAAACTTACTCTAGCCCTCGGCATTTTACCTGATCCAAAACCAACAGCCTCAATGTCTGTCTTGCCGCACCATAAGCCTGAAGCTCAAGGTGGCCCTCGCCCTCACTTCAGGGTCAGATGCAAACTCTAAATGTTACTCCACATTCCTGTAAATCTTACTGAACACCTAACCCTAACCCTAGCGCGAGGCCTTGGACTAGATTCTTCACCTACAACATTGATGTCAACTAAGACACATCTTAACTCGGAGCCTGAATTTCACATTCTCAATCACAACAGAAGAGAACCCTTATTCTCTCGGTAACCGTCTCTTCCGCAGAGATTTTCTCTTACACATAGCCCTAACCCTCTCCCAGGACCCTTTCACTGAACCGCTACCATCAGCATCGACGTCTGTCATTCGTTCCCACAACCCTGAAGCTCGTTCTGGCCACTGCCCTCTTGTCAGAGTCGGATCAGAACGCTAAATGTCACTCAATTTTCCGCAGACTCCTTACCTTACAACTAATGCCAACCCTATCCCTGGTGCCAGGATCTGACACTTCACCTTCATCATTGATGTCACACTCACTTCACCTTAAACCTTAAACTTATTCTTGCCCAAAACCTCACATCAGAGGTGGATCCGAATTCTAACTGCAACCCTATCTCACCCGTACTCCTTATCGAACACATAACACTAACCCTAGATCTGACCCTTGAACCAGAATCTTCACCTTCACCGTTGCTATCAACTATGACTCCCTTAATCCTCTGACTCGATCTCACACTCACACTCAATTCAGAATTTTTCGCAAATTCTGTCCATAACCATATTTTCTGCATAGACCTCTCCTTACAGAAAACCCTAACCCTAGCCCCGGATCCTTAACCTGAATGCTCACCGTCAGCATTGGTGTCACCGATGCCACATCTTGATGATGAAGTCCAAGCTGGCCTTCACCCACACGTCAGAGTAGGATGCTTAATCTAAACATAACCACATCCACCGCATAAACTTTAGACAATTGCCTAACCCTAACCCTAGCACATTCCTGTGACCTGAGCCTCCAAAATCATCATGGACGTCACCCTTGCCTCACTGCGACTCAGTTGGACAGTTGCCCTAAACTTGGAGAAGGACCCTCAGTCTAAACGTACCAATTGCCTGCCCCTACAGCTTTCCAAAGACCTAACCCTAACACTACCCCTGGCTCGGGCTCCTGAGACCTCACCTTGACCATTGACGTCATCCGTGCCTCACCATAAACCTGATCCACCATCTTGCGCACCCTGTCACATCAGACTCAGAAGCTATCTCTATCCGTAAAGAGAATGTTTCTGTATACCAGAGAGAACACAGAATTTTAACCCTGCAACTGATGCCTGGACCTGTATACAGTGTGTCAGCATCGGAGACACCCAGGGATCTCCCAACACGGAAACACAATTTCACAGTCACAGTCACATCAGAGCTAGACCTTAAGTCTTATAATTAACTTATTCTTTCTGTACTAGAGCCCGAACCAGTAATTCTAACCCTAGCCATGACTCTTGGACATGCCCCTTAATCGTAACCATTGGCATCACTCACGCTTCATCGTAATCCTTTACCTCAATCCCGCACTTGCCCTCCCATCAGAGAGAAACCTGAAGCCTTTCCATAACCCTATCCTTCCTGTACACCTTACAGAACAAAACTAAACTTACTCTAGCCCTTGGGACTATACCTGAACCGACACCATCAGCTTCAACGTCTGTCATGCCGCACCATAAGCCTGAATCTCAAGGTCGCCGTCACCCGCACGTCAGGGACAGATGCGAACTCTAAATGTAACTGCATAATCCTGTCAATCGTACTGAACACCTAACCCTAACCCTAGTGCCAAGCCCTGGACTAGATTTTTCACCCGCAGCAATGATGTCAACTACGACACATCTTAATTCGGAGCTTGAATCTCACACTCGCACTGACATCAGAAGAGAACCCTAGTTCTTTCGGAAACCGTCTTTTCCGCACTGATTTTCTCTTACAGATAACCCTAAGCGTATCCCAGGCCCCTTTCACTGAACCGCCACCATCAGCATCGACGTCTGTCATTCCTCCCCATAATCCTGAAGCTCGTTCTGGACGCTGCCCTCATGTCAGAGTCGGATCAGTACTCTAACTGTCACTCAATCTGCAGCATACTCCTTACCTTACAACTAATGCTGACCCTATCCCTGGTACCGGGATCTGACACTTCACCTTCATCATTGTTGTGACCCTCACTTCACCTGAAACTTAAACTTATTCTTGCACTCACCCTCACATCAGAGGCGGATCCGAATTCTAACTGCAACCCTACTTCACCCGTACTCCTTATCAAACCCATAACCCTACCCTAGATCTGAACCTTGAATCAGATTATTCACCTTCATCGTTGCTACCCACTATGACACCCTTAATGGTGTGACTCGATCTCACACTCGCCCTCAATTTAGAATTGCACCCTAATTCTGTCCATAACCATATTATCTGCATAAACCTGCATACACCTTTCCTTACAGAAAACTCTAACCCTGGAACAGGTTCCTTTACCTGCATGCTCACCACCAGCATTGATGTCACCGATGCCATACCTTAATGATGAAGTCCAAACTGGCCTTCACCCACACGTCAGATTAGGATCCTCTATCTACACATAACCACATCCACGGCATAAACTAAAACAATTCCCTATCCCTAACCCTAGCACATACCTGTGGCCTGACCATCCATAATCTCCATGGATGTGACCCTTGCCTCATTGTAAGCCTGCGACTGAATTGGACAGTTGCCCTAACCTTGCAGAAGGACCCTCAGTCTAAACGTACCAATACCCTGCCCCTACGGCTTTCCAAAATCCTAACCCTAACCCTAGCCCTGGCTCGTGGTCCTGACACCTCACCTTGACCATTGACGTCAACCATGCCTCACCATAAACCTGATCCACCATCTTGAACTCCCTTTCTCATCAGAAATAGAAGCCAACTCTATCCATAAAGCCACTGTCTCTGCATACCAGAGAGAACAAAAAATTTTAACTCTAAAACTGGTGCCTGGACCTACACACAAAGCGTCATTATCACAAACACCCAGGGATCTCCTCAACACGGAAACGCAAATTCACACTCGCACTCACATCAGAGGTAGACCCTAGCCCTAATAATTAACTTATCCTTTCTGCACAACAGCCCTAACCTCTATATTCAAAGCCTAGCCATGACTCTTGGACCTGCCCCTTCACCATAACCGTTGGCATCACCTGCGCTTCATCGTAATCCTAATCTTCAATCCCGAACGTGCCCTCCCATCGGAGAGAAACTCGAAATTTTTCCATAAACCTATCCTTCTTCTACACCTTACAGAACACAATAAACTTACTCTAGCCCTCGGCATTTTACCTGATCCAAAACCAACAGCCTCAATGTCTGTCTTGCCGCACCATAAGCCTGAAGCTCAAGGTGGCCCTCGCCCTCACTTCAGGGTCAGATGCAATCTCTAAATGTTACTCCACATTCCTGTAAATCTTCCTGAACACCTAACCCTAACCCTAGCGCGAAGCCTTGGACTAGATTCTTCACCTACAACATTGATGTCAACTAAGACACATCTTAACTCGGAGACTGAATTTCACATTCTCAATCACAACAGAAGAGAACCCTTATTCTCTCGGTAACCGTCTCTTCCGCAGAGATTTTCTCTCACAGATAGCCCTAACCCTCTCCCAGGACCCTTTCACTGAACCGCTACCATCAGCATCGACGTCTGTCATTCGTTCCCACAACCCTGAAGCTCGTTCTGGCCACTGCCCTCTTGTCAGAGTCGGATCAGAACGCTAAATGTCACTCAATTTTCCGCAGACTCCTTACCTTACAACTAATGCCAACCCTATCCCTGGTGCCAGGATCTGACACTTCACCTTCATCATTGATGTCACACTCACTTCACCTTAAACCTTAAACTTATTCTTGCCCAAAACCTCACATCAGAGGTGGATCCGAATTCTAACTGCAACCCTATCTCACCCATACTCCTTATCGAACACATAACACTAACCCTAGATCTGACCCTTGAACCAGAATCTTCACCTTCACCGTTGCTATCAACTATGACTCCCTTAATCCTCTGACTCGATCTCACACTCACACTCAATTCAGAATTTTTCGCAAATTCTGTCCATAACCATATTTTCTGCATAGACCTCTCCTTACAGAAAACCCTAACCCTAGCCCCGGATCCTTAACCTGAATGCTCACCGTCAGCATTGGTGTCACCGATGCCACATCTTGATGATGAAGTCCAAGCTGGCCTTCACCCACACGTCAGAGTAGGATGCTTAATCTAAACATAACCACATCCACCGCATAAACTTTAGACAATTGCCTAACCCTAACCTTAGCACATTCCTGTGACCTGATCCTCCAAAATCATCATGGACGTCACCCTTGCCTCACTGCGACTCAGTTGGACAGTTGCCCTAAACTTGGAGAAGGACCCTCAGTCTAAACGTACCAATTGCCTGCCCCTACAGCTTTCCAAAGACCTAACCCTAACACTACCCCTGGCTCGGGCTCCTGAGACCTCACCTTGACCATTGACGTCATCCGTGCCTCACCATAAACCTGATCCACCATCTTGCGCACCCTGTCACATCAGACTCAGAAGCTATCTCTATCCGTAAAGAGAATGTTTCTGTATACCAGAGAGAACACAGAATTTTAACCCTGCAACTGATGCCTGGACCTGTATACAGTGTGTCAGCATCGGAGACACCCAGGGATCTCCCAACACGGAAACACAATTTCACAGTCACAGTCACATCAGAGCTAGACCTTAAGTCTTATAATTAACTTATTCTTTCTGTACTAGAGCCCGAACCAGTAATTCTAACCCTAGCCATGACTCTTGGACATGCCCCTTAATCGTAACCATTGGCATCACTCACGCTTCATCGTAATCCTTTACCTCAATCCCGCACTTGCCCTCCCATCAGAGAGAAACCTGAAGCCTTTCCATAACCCTATCCTTCCTGTACACCTTACAGAACAAAACTAAACTTACTCTAGCCCTTGGGACTATACCTGAACCGACACCATCAGCTTCAACGTCTGTCATGCCGCACCATAAGCCTGAATCTCAAGGTCGCCGTCACCCGCACGTCAGGGACAGATGCGAACTCTAAATGTAACTGCATAATTCTGTCAATCGTACTGAACACCTAACCCTAACCCTAGTGCCAAGCCCTGGACTAGATTTTTCACCCGCAGCAATGATGTCAACTACTACACATCTTAATTCGGAGCTTGAATCTCACACTCGCACTGACATCAGAAGAGAACCCTAGTTCTTTCGGAAACCGTCTTTTCCGCACTGATTTTCTCTTACAGATAACCCTAAGCGTATCCCAGGCTCCTTTCACTGAACCGCCACCATCAGCATCGACGTCTGTCATTCCTCCCCATAATCCTGAAGCTCGTTCTGGACGCTGCCCTCATGTCAGAGTCGGATCAGTACTCTAACTGTCACTCAATCTGCAGCATACTCCTTACCTTACAACTAATGCTGACCCTATCCCTGGTACCGGGATCTGACACTTCACCTTCATCATTGTTGTGACCCTCACTTCACCTGAAACTTAAACTTATTCTTGCACTCACCCTCACATCAGAGGCGGATCCGAATTCTAACTGCAACCCTACTTCACCCGTACTCCTTATCAAACCCATAACCCTACCCTAGATCTGAACCTTGAATCAGATTATTCACCTTCATCGTTGCTACCCACTATGACACCCTTAATGGTGTGACTCGATCTCACACTCGCCCTCAATTTAGAATTGCACCCTAATTCTGTCCATAACCATATTATCTGCATAAACCTGCATACACCTTTCCTTACAGAAAACTCTAACCCTGGAACAGGTTCCTTTACCTGCATGCTCACCACCAGCATTGATGTGACCGATGCCATACCTTAATGATGAAGTCCAAACTGGCCTTCACCCACACGTCAGAGTAGGATCCTCTATCTAAACATAACCACATCCACGGCATAAACTAAAACAATTCCCTATCCCTAACCCTAGCACATACCTGTGGCCTGACCATCCATAATCTCCATGGATGTGACCCTTGCCTCATTGTAAGCCTGCGACTGAATTGGACAGTTGCCCTAACCTTGCAGAAGGACCCTCAGTCTAAACGTACCAATACCCTGCCCCTACGGCTTTCCAAAATCCTAACCCTAACCCTAGCCCTGGCTCGTGGTCCTGACACCTCACCTTGACCATTGACGTCAACCATGCCTCACCATAAACCTGATCCACCATCTTGAACTCCCTTTCTCATCAGAACTAGAAGCCAACTCTATCCATAAAGCCACTGTCTCTGCATACCAGAGAGAACAAAAAATTTTAACTCTAAAACTGGTGCCTGGACCTACACACAAAGCGTCATTATCACAAACACCCAGGGATCTCCTCAACACGGAAACGCAAATTCACACTCGCACTCACATCAGAGGTAGACCCTAACCCTAATAATTAACTTATCCTTTCTGCACAACAGCCCTAACCTCTATATTCAAAGCCTAGCCATGACTCTTGGACCTGCCCCTTCACCATAACCGTTGGCATCACCTGCGTTTCATCGTAATCCTAATCTTCAATCCCGAACGTGCCCTCCCATCGGAGAGAAACTCGAAATTTTTCCATAAACCTATCCTTCTTCTACACCTTACAGAACACAATAAACTTACTCTAGCCCTCGGCATTTTACCTGATCCAAAACCAACAGCCTCAATGTCTGTCTTGCCGCACCATAAGCCTGAAGCTCAAGGTGGCCCTCGCCCTCACTTCAGGGTCAGATGCAATCTCTAAATGTTACTCCACATTCCTGTAAATCTTCCTGAACACCTAACCCTAACCCTAGCGCGAAGCCTTGGACTAGATTCTTCACCTACAACATTGATGTCAACTAAGACACATCTTAACTCGGAGACTGAATTTCACATTCTCAATCACAACAGAAGAGAACCCTTATTCTCTCGGTAACCGTCTCTTCCGCAGAGATTTTCTCTCACAGATAGCCCTAACCCTCTCCCAGGACCCTTTCACTGAACCGCTACCATCAGCATCGACGTCTGTCATTCGTTCCCACAACCCTGAAGCTCGTTCTGGCCACTGCCCTCTTGTCAGAGTCGGATCAGAACGCTAAATGTCACTCAATTTTCCGCAGACTCCTTACCTTACAACTAATGCCAACCCTATCCCTGGTGCCAGGATCTGACACTTCACCTTCATCATTGATGTCACACTCACTTCACCTTAAACCTTAAACTTATTCTTGCCCAAAACCTCACATCAGAGGTGGATCCGAATTCTAACTGCAACCCTATCTCACCCGTACTCCTTATCGAACACATAACACTAACCCTAGATCTGACCCTTGAACCAGAATCTTCACCTTCACCGTTGCTATCAACTATGACTCCCTTAATCCTCTGACTCGATCTCACACTCACACTCAATTCAGAATTTTTCGCAAATTCTGTCCATAACCATATTTTCTGCATAGACCTCTCCTTACAGAAAACCCTAACCCTAGCCCCGGATCCTTAACCTGAATGCTCACCGTCAGCATTGGTGTCACCGATGCCACATCTTGATGATGAAGTCCAAGCTGGCCTTCACCCACACGTCAGAGTAGGATGCTTAATCTAAACATAACCACATCCACCGCATAAACTTTAGACAATTGCCTAACCCTAACCCTAGCACATTCCTGTGACCTGAGCCTCCAAAATCATCATGGACGTCACCCTTGCCTCACTGCGACTCAGTTGGACAGTTGCCCTAAACTTGGAGAAGGACCCTCAGTCTAAACGTACCAATTGCCTGCCCCTACAGCTTTCCAAAGACCTAACCCTAACACTACCCCTGGCTCGGGCTCCTGAGACCACACCTTGACCATTGACGTCATCCGTGCCTCACCATAAACCTGATCCACCATCTTGCGCACCCTGTCACATCAGACTCAGAAGCTATCTCTATCCGTAAAGAGAATGTTTCTGTATACCAGAGAGAACACAGAATTTTAACCCTGCAACTGATGCCTGGACCTGTATACAGTGTGTCAGCATCGGAGACACCCAGGTATCTCCCAACACGGAAACACAATTTCACAGTCACAGTCACATCAGAGCTAGACCTTAAGTCTTATAATTAACTTATTCTTTCTGTACTAGAGCCCGAACCAGTAATTCTAACCCTAGCCATGACTCTTGGACATGCCCCTTAATCGTAACCATTGGCATCACTCACGCTTCATCGTAACCCTTTACCTCAATCCCGCACTTGCCCTCCCATCAGAGAGAAACCTGAAGCCTTTCCATAACCCTATCCTTCCTGTACACCTTACAGAACAAAACTAAACTTACTCTAGCCCTTGGGACTATACCTGAACCGACACCATCAGCTTCAACGTCTGTCATGCCGCACCATAAGCCTGAATCTCAAGGTCGCCGTCACCCGCACGTCAGGGACAGATGCGAACTCTAAATGTAACTGCATAATTCTGTCAATCGTACTGAACACCTAACCCTAACCCTAGTGCCAAGCCCTGGACTAGATTTTTCACCCGCAGCAATGATGTCAACTACGACACATCTTAATTCGGAGCTTGAATCTCACACTCGCACTGACATCAGAAGAGAACCCTAGTTCTTTCGGAAACCGTCTTTTCTGCACTGATTTTCTCTTACAGATAACCCTAAGCGTATCCCAGGCTCCTTTCACTGAACCGCCACCATCAGCATCGACGTCTGTCATTCCTCCCCATAATCCTGAAGCTCGTTCTGGACGCTGCCCTCATGTCAGAGTCGGATCAGTACTCTAACTGTCACTCAATCTGCAGCATACTCCTTACCTTACAACTAATGCTGACCCTATCCCTGGTACCGGGATCTGACACTTCACCTTCATCATTGTTGTGACCCTCACTTCACCTGAAACTTAAACTTATTCTTGCACTCACCCTCACATCAGAGGCGGATCCGAATTCTAACTGCAACCCTACTTCACCCGTACTCCTTATCAAACCCATAACCCTACCCTAGATCTGAACCTTGAATCAGATTATTCACCTTCATCGTTGCTACCCACTATGACAATCTTAATGGTGTGACTCGATCTCACACTCGCCCTCAATTTAGAATTGCACCCTAATTCTGTCCATAACCATATTATCTGCATAAACCTGCATACACCTTTCCTTACAGAAAACTCTAACCCTGGAACAGGTTCCTTTACCTGCATGCTCACCACCAGCATTGATGTCACCGATGCCATACCTTAATGATGAAGTCCAAACTGGCCTTCACCCACACGTCAGAGTAGGATCCTCTATCTAAACATAACCACATCCACGGCATAAACTAAAACAATTCCCTATCCCTAACCCTAGCACATACCTGTGGCCTGACCATCAATAATCTCCATGGATGTGACCCTTGCCTCATTGTAAGCCTGCGACTGAATTGGACAGTTGCCCTAACCTTGCAGAAGGACCCTCAGTCTAAACGTACCAATACCCTGCCCCTACGGCTTTCCAAAATCCTAACCCTAACCCTAGCCCTGGCTCGTGGTCCTGACACCTCACCTTGACCATTGACGTCAACCATGCCTCACCATAAACCTGATCCACCATCTTGAACTCCCTTTCTCATCAGAACTAGAAGCCAACTCTATCCATAAAGCCACTGTCTCTGCATACCAGAGAGAACAAAAAATTTTAACTCTAAAACTGGTGCCTGGACCTACACACAAAGCGTCATTATCACAAACACCCAGGGATCTCCTCAACACGGAAACGCAAATTCACACTCGCACTCACATCAGAGGTAGACCATAACCCTAATAATTAACTTATCCTTCCTGCACAACAGCCCTCACCTCTATATTCAAAGCCTAGCCATGACTCTTGGACCTGCCCCTTCACCATAACCGTTGGCATCACCTGCGCTTCATCGTAATCCTAATCTTCAATCCCGAACGTGCCCTCCCATCGGAGAGAAACTCGAAATTTTTCCATAAACCTATCCTTCTTCTACACCTTACAGAACACAATAAACTTACTCTAGCCCTCGGCATTTTACCTGATCCAAAACCAACAGCCTCAATGTCTGTCTTGCCGCACCATAAGCCTGAAGCTCATGGTGGCCCTCGCCCTCAATTCAGGGTCAGATGCAAACTCTAAATGTTACTCCACATTCCTGTAAATCTAACTGAACAACTAACCCTAACCCTAGCGCGAAGCCTTGGACTAGAATCTTCACCTACAACATTGATGTCAACTAAGACACATCTTAACTCGGAGCCTGAATTTCACATTCTCAATCACAACAGAAGAGAACCCTTATTATCTCAGTAACCGTCTCTTCCGCAGAGATTTTCTCTTACACATAGCCCTAACCCTCTCCCAGGACCCTTTCACTGAACCGCTACCATCAGCATCGACGTCTGTCATTCGTTCCCACAACCCTGAAGCTCGTTCTGGCCACTGCCCTCTTGTCAGAGTCGGATCAGAACGCTAAATGTCACTCAATTTTCCGCAGACTCCTTACCTTACAACTAATGCCAACCCTATCCCTGGTGCCAGGATCTGACACTTCACCTTCATCATTGATGTCACACTCACTTCACCTTAAACCTTAAACTTATTCTTGCCCAAAACCTCACATCAGAGGTGGATCCGAATTCTAACTGCAACCCTATCTCACCCGTACTCCTTATCGAACACATAACACTAACCCTAGATCTGACCCTTGAACCAGAATCTTCACCTTCACCGTTGCTATCAACTATGACTCCCTTAATCCTCTGACTCGATCTCACACTCACACTCAATTCAGAATTTTTCGCAAATTCTGTCCATAACCATATTTTCTGCATAGACCTCTCCTTACAGAAAACCCTAACCCTAGCCCCGGATCCTTAACCTGAATGCTCACCGTCAGAATTGGTGTCACCGATGCCACATCTTGATGATGAAGTCCAAGCTGGCCTTCACCCACACGTCAGAGTAGGATGCTTAATCTAAACATAACCACATCCACCGCATAAACTTTAGACAATTGCCTAACCCTAACCCTAGCACATTCCTGTGACCTGAGCCTCCAAAATCATCATGGACGTCGCCCTTGCCTCACTGCGACTCAGTTGGACAGTTGCCCTAAACTTGGAGAAGGACCCTCAGTCTAAACGTACCAATTGCCTGCCCCTACAGCTTTCCAAAGACCTAACCCTAACACTACCCATGGCTCGGGCTCCTGAGACCTCACCTTGACCATTGACGTCATCCATGCCTCACCATAAACCTGATCCACCATCTTGTGCACACTGTCACATCAGACTCAGAAGCTATCTCTATCCGTAAAGAGAATGTTTCTGTATACCAGAGAGAACACAGAATTTTAACCCTGCAACTGATGCCTGGACCTGTATACAGTGTGTCAGCATCGGAGACACCCAGGGATCTCCCAACACGGAAACACAATTTCAAAGTCACAGTCACATCAGAGCTAGACCTTAAGTCTTATAATTAACTGATTCTTTCTGTACTAGAGCCCGAACCAGTAATTATAACCCTAGCCATGACTCTTGGACATGCCCCTTAATCGTAACCATTGGCATCACTCACGCTTCATCGTAATCCTTTACCTCAATCCCGCACTTGCCCTCCCATCAGAGAGAAACCTGAAGCCTTTCCATAACCCTATCCTTCCTGTACACCTTACAGAACAAAACTAAACTTACTCTAGCCCTTGGAACTATACCTGAACCGACACCATCAGCTTCAACGTCTGTCATGCCGCACCATAAGCCTGAATCTCAAGGTCGCCGTCACCCGCACGTCAGGGACAGATGCGAACTCTAAATGTAACTGCATAATCCTGTCAATCGTACTGAACACCTAACCCTAACCCTATTGCCAAGCCCTGGACTAGATTTTTCACCCGCAGCAATGATGTCAACTACGACACATCTTAATTCGGAGCTTGAATCTCACACTCGCACTGACATCAGAAGAGAACCCTAATTCTTTCGGAAACCGTCTTTTCCGCACTGATTTTCTCTTACAGATAACCCTAAGCGTATCCCAGGCCCCTTTCACTGAACCGCCACCATCAGCATCGACGTCTGTCATTCCTCCCCATAATCCTGAAGCTCGTTCTGGACGCTGCCCTCATGTCAGAGGCGGATCAGTACTCTAACTGTCACTCAATCTGCAGCATACTCCTTACCTTACAACTAATGCTGACCCTATCCCTGGTACCGGGATCTGACACTTCACCTTCATCATTGTTGTGACCCTCACTTCACCTGAAACTTAAACTTATTCTTGCACTCACCCTCACATCAGAGGCGGATCCGAATTCTAACTGCAACCCTACTTCACCCGTACTCCTTATCAAACCCATAACCCTACCCTAGATCTGAACCTTGAATCAGATTATTCACCTTCATCGTTGCTACCCACTATGACACCCTTAATGGTGTGACTCGATCTCACACTCGCCCTCAATTTAGAATTGCACCCGAATTCTGTCCATAACCATATTATCTGCATAAACCTGCATACACCTTTCCTTACAGAAAACTCTAACCCTAGAACAGGTTCCTTTACCTGCATGCTCACCACCAGCATTGATGTCACCGATGCCATACCTTAATGGTGAAGTCCAAACTGGCCTTCACCCACACGTAGGAGTAGGATCCTATATCTAAACATAACCACATCCACGGCATAAACTAAAACAATTCCCTATCCCTAACCCTAGCACATACCTGTGGCCTGACCATCCATAATCTCCATGGATGTGACCCTTGCCTCATTGTAAGCCTCCGACTGAATTGGACAGTTGCCCTAACCTTGCAGAAGGACCCTCAGTCTAAACGTACCAACACCCCGCCCCTACGGCTTTCCAAAATACTAACCCTAACCCTAGCCCTGGCTCGTGGTCCTGACACCTCACCTTGACCATTGACGTCAACCATGCCTCACCATAAACCTGATCCACCATCTTGCACTCCCTTTCTCATCAGAACTAGAAGCCAACTCTATCCATAAAGCCAGTGTCTCTGCATACCAGAGAGAACAAAAAATTTTGACTCTAAAACTGGTGCCTGGACCTATACACAAAGCGTCATTATCACAAACACCCAGGGATCTCCTCAACACGGAAACGCAAATTCACACTCGCACTCACATCAGAGGTAGACCCTAACCCTAATAATTAACTTATCCGTTCTGCACAACAGCCCTAACCTCTATTTTCAAAGCCTAGCCATGACTCTTGGACCTGCCCCTTCACCATAACCATTGGCATCACCTGCTCTTCATCGTAATCCTAATTTTCAATCCCGAACGTGCCCTCCCATCGGAGACAAACTCGAAATTTTTCCATAAACCTATCCTTCTTCTACACCTTACAGAACACAATAAACTTACTCTAGCCCTCGGCATTTTACCTGATCCAAAACCAACAGCCTCAATGTCTGTCTTGCCGCACCATAAGCCTGAAGCTCAAGGTGGCCCTCGCCCTCACTTCAGGGTCAGATGCAAACTCTAAACGTTACTACACATTCCTGTAAATCTTACTGAACACCTAACCCTAACCCTGGCGGAAGCCTTGGACTTGATTCTTCACCTACAACATTGATGTCAACTAAGACACATCTTAACTCGGAGCCTGAATTTCACATTCTCAATCACAACAGAAGAGAACCCTTATTCTCTCGGTAACCGTCTCTTCCGCAGAGATTTTCTCTCACAGATAGACCTAACCCTCTCCCAGGACCCTTTCACTGAACCGCTACCATCAGCATCGACGTCTGTCATTCGTTCCCACAACCCTGAAGCTCGTTCTGGCCACTGCCCTCTTGTCAGAGTCGGATCAGAACGCTAAATGTCACTCAATTTTCCGCAGACTCCTTACCTTACAACTAATGCCAACCCTATCCCTGGTGCCAGGATCTGACACTTCACCTTCATCTTTGATGTCACACTCACTTCACCTTAAACCTTAAACTTATTCTTGCACAAAACCTCACATCAGAGGTGGATCCGAATTCTAACTGCAACCCTATCTCACCCGTACTTCTTATCGAACACATAACCCTAACCCTAGACCTGACCCTTGAACCAGAATCTTCACCTTCACCGTTGCTATCAACTATGACTCCCTTAATCCTCTGACTCGATCTCACACTCACACTCAATTCAGAATTTTTCGCAAATTCTGTCCATAACCATATTTTCTGCATAGACCTTTCCTTACAGAAAACCCTAACCCTAGCCCCGGATCCTTAACCTGAATGCTCACCGTCAGCATTGGTGTCACCGATGCCACATCTTGATGATGATGTCCACGCTGGCCTTCACCCACACGTCAGAGTAGGATGCTTAATCTAAACATAACCACATCCACCGCATAAACTTTAGACAATTACCTAACCCTAACGCTAGCACATTCCTGTGACCTCAGCCTGCAAAATCATCATGGACGTCACCCTTGCCTCACTGCGACTCAATTGGACAGTTGCCCTAAACTTGGAGAAGGACCCTCAGTCTAAACGTACCAATTGCCTGCCCCTACAGCTTTCCAAAAACCTAACCCTAACACTACCCCTGGCTCGGGGTCCTGACACCTCACCTTGACCATTGACGTCATCCGTGCCTCACCATAAACCTGATCCACCATCTTGCGCACCCTGTCACATCAGACTCAGAAGCTAACTCTATCCGTAAAGAGAATGTTTCTGTATACCAGAGAGAACACAGAATTTTAACCCTGAAACTGATGCCTGGACCTGTATACAGAGTGTCAGCATCGGAGACACCCAGGGATCTCCCAACACGGCAACACAATTTCACAGTCACAGTCACATCAGAGCTAGACCTTAAGTCTTATAATTAACTTATTCTTTCTGTACTAGAGCCCGAACCAGTAATTCTAACCCTAGACATGACTCTTGGACATGCCCCTTAATCGTAACCATTGGCATCACTCACGCTTCATCGTAATCCTTTACCTCAATCCCGCACTTGCCCTCCCATCAGAGAGAAACCTGAAGCCTTTCCATAACCCTATCCTTCCTGTACACCTTACAGAACAAAACTAAACTTACTCTAGCCCTTGGGACTATACCTGAACCGACACCGTCAGCTTCAACGTCTGTCATGCCGCAACATAAGCCTGAATCTCAAGGTCGCCGTCACCCTCACGTCAGGGACAGATGCGAACTCTAAATGTAACTGCATAATCCTGTCAATCGTACTGAACACCTAACCCTAACCCTATTGCCAAGCCCTGGACTAGATTTTTCACCCGCAGCAATGATGTCAACTACGACACATCTTAATTCGGAGCTTGAATCTCACACTCGCACTGACATCAGAAGAGAACCCTAATTCTTTCGGAAACCGTCTTTTCCGCACTGATTTTCTCTTTCAGATAACCCTAAGCGTATCCCAGGCCCCTTTCACTGAACCGCCACCATCAGCATCGACGTCTGTCATTCCTCCCCATAATCCTGAAGCTCGTTCTGGATACTGCCCTCATGTCAGAGTCGGATCAGTACTCTAACTGTCACTCAATCTGCAGCATACTCCTTACCTTACAACTAATACTGACCCTATCCCTGGTACCGGGATCTGACACGTCACCTTCATCATTGTTGTGACCCTCACTTCACCTTAAACTTAAACTTATTCTTGCACTCACCCTCACATCAGAGGCGGATCCGAATTCTAACTGCAACCCTACTTCACCCGTACTCCTTATCAAACCCATAACCCTACCCTAGATCTGAACCTTGAATCAGATTATTCACCTTCATCGTTGCTACCCACTATGACACCCTTAATGGTGTGACTCGATCTCACACTCGCCCTCAATTTAGAATTGCACCCTAATTCTGTCCATAACCATATTATCTGCATAAACCTGCATAGACCTTTCCTTACAGAAAACTCTAACCCTAGAACAGGTTCCTTTACCTGCATGCTCACCACCAGCATTGATGTCACCGATGCCATACCTTAATGATGAAGTCCAATATGGCCTTCACCCACACGTCAGAGTAGGATCCTCTATCTAAACATAACCACATCCACGGCATAAACTAAAACAATTCCCTATCCCTAACCCTAGCACATACCTGTGGCCTGACCATCCATAATCTCCATGGATGTGACCCTTGCCTCATTGTAAGCCTGCGACTGAATTGGACAATTGCCCTAACCTTGCAGAAGGACCCTCAGTCTAAACGTACCAACACCCTGCCCCTACGGCTTTCCAAAATCCTAACCCTAACCCTATCCCTGGCTCGTGGTCCTGGCACCTCACCTTGACCATTTTGATGTCAACCATGCCTCACCATAAACCTGATCCACCATCTTGCACTCCCTTTCTCATCAGAACTAGAAGCCAACTCTATCCATAAAGCCAATGTCTCTGCATACCAGAGAGAACAAAAAATTTTAACTCTAAAACTGGTGCCTGGACCTATGCACAAAGCGTCATTATCACAAACACCCAGGGATCTCCTCAACACGGAAACGCAAATTCACACTCGCACTCACATCAGAGGTAGACCCTAACCCTAATAATTAACTTATCCTTTCTGCACAACAGCTCTAACCTCTATATTCAAAGCCTAGCCATGACTCTTGGACCTGCCCCTTCACCATAACCATTGGCATCACCTGTGCTTCATCGTAATCCTAATCTTCAATCCCGAACGTGCCCTCCCATCGGAGAGAAACTCGAAATATTTCCATAAACCTATCCTTCTTCTACACCTTACAGAGCACAATAAACTTACTCTAGCCCTCGGCATTTTACCTGATCCAAAACCAACAGCCTCAATGTCTGTCTTGCCGCACCATAAGCCTGAAGCTCAAGGTGGCCCTCGCCCTCACTTCAGGGTCAGATGCAAACTCTAAATGTTACTCCACATTCCTGTAAATCTTACTGAACACCTAACCCTAACCCTAGCGCGAAGCCTTGGACTAGATTCTTCACCTACAACATTGATGTCAACTAAGACACATCTTAACTCGGAGCCTGAATTTCACATTCTCAATCACAACAGAAGAGAACCCTTATTCTCTCGGTAACCGTCTCTTCCGCAGAGATTTTCTCTCACAGATAGCCCTAACCCTCTCCCAGGACCCTTTCACTGAACCCCTACCATCAGCATCGACGTCTGTCATTCGTTCCCACAACCCTGAAGCTCGTTCTGGCCACTGCCCTCTTGTCAGAGTCGGATCAGAACGCTAAATGTCACTCAATTTTCCGCAGACTCCTTACCTTACAACTAATGCCAACCCTATCCCTGGTGCCAGGATCTGACACTTCACCTTCATCATTGATGTCACACTCACTTCACCTTAAACCTTAAACTTATTCTTGCACAAAACCTCACATCAGAGGTGGATCCGAATTCTAACTGCAACCCTATCTCACCCGTACTCCTTATCGAACACATAACCCTAACCCTAGACCTGACCCTTGAACAAGAATCTTCACCTTCACCGTTGCTATCAACTATGACTCCCTTAATCCTCTGACTCGATCTCACACTCACACTCAATTCAGAATTTTTCGCAAATTCTGTCCATAACCATATTTTCTGCATAGACCTTTCCTTACAGAAAACCCTAACCCTAGCCCCGGATCCTTTACCTGAATGCTCACCGTCAGCATTGGTGTCACCGATGCCACATCTTGATGATGAAGTCCAAGCTGGCCTTCACCCACACGTCAGAGTAGGATGCTTAATCTAAACATAACCACATCCACCGCATAAACTTTAGACAATTACCTAACCCTAACGCTAGCACATTCCTGTGACCTGAGCCCCCAAAATCATCATGGACGTCACCCTTGCCTCACTGCGACTCAATTGGACAGTTGCCCAAAACTTGGAGAAGGACCCTCAGTCTAAACGTACCAATTGCCTGCCCCTACAGCTTTCCAAAAACCTAACCCTAACACTACCCCTGGCTCGGGGTCCTGACACCTCACCTTGACCATTGACGTCATCCGTGCCTCACCATAAACCTGATCCACCATCTTGCGCACCCTGTCACATCAGACTCAGAAGCTAACTCTATCCGTAAAGAGAATGTTTCTGTATACCAGAGAGAACACAGAATTTTAACCCTGAAACTGATGCCTGGACCTGTATACACAGTGTCAGCATCGGAGACACCCAGGGATCTCCCAACACGGCAACACAATTTCACAGTCACAGTCACATCAGAGCTAGACCTTAAGTCTTATAATTAACTTATTCTTTCTGTACTAGAGCCCGAACCAGTAATTCCTATCCTAGCCATGACTCTTGGACATGCCCCTTAATCGTAACCATTGGCATCACTCACGCTTCATCGTAATCCTTTACCTCAATCCCGCACTTGCCCTCCCATCAGAGAGAAACCTGAAGCCTTTCCATAACCCTATCCTTCCTGTACACCTTACAGAACAAAACTAAACTTACTCTAGCCCTTGGGACTATACCTGAACAGACACCGTCAGCTTCAACGTCTGTCATGCCGCACCATAAGCCTGAATCTCAAGGTCGCCGTCACCCTCACGTCAGGGACAGATGCGAACTCTAAATGTAACTGCATAATCCTGTCAATCGTACTGAACACCTAACCCTAACCCTAGTGCAAAGCCCTGGACTAGATTTTTCACCCACAGCAATGATGTCAACTACGACACATCTTAATTCGGAGCTTGAATCTCACACTCGCACTGACATCAGAAGAGAACCCTAATTCTTTCGGAAACCGTCTTTTCCGCACTGATTTTCTCTTACAGATAACCCTAAGCGTATCCCAGGCCCCTTTCACTGAACCGCCACCATCAGCATCGACGTCTGTCATTCCTCCCCATAATCCTGAAGCTCGTTCTGGACGCTGCCCTCATGTCAGAGTCGGATCAGTACTCTAACTGTCACTCAATCTGCAGCATACTCCTTACCTTACAACTAATGCTGACCCTATCCCTGGTACCGGGATCTGACACGTCACCTTCATCATTGTTGTGACCCTCACTTCACCTTAAACTTAAACTTATTCTTGCACTCACCCTCACATCAGAGGCGGATCCGAATTCTAACTGCAACCCTACTTCACCTGTACTCCTTATCAAACCCATAACCCTACCCTAGATCTGAACCTTGAATCAGATTATTCACCTTCATCGTTGCTACCCACTATGACACCCTTAATGGTGTGACTCGATCTCACACTCGCCCTCAATTTAGAATTGCACCCTAATTCTGTCCATAACCATATTATCTGTATAAACCTGCATAGGCCTTTCCTTACAGAAAACTCTAACCCTAGAACAGGTTCCTTTACCTGCATGCTCACCACCAGCATTGATGTCACCGATGCCATACCTTAATGATGAAGTCCAAACTGGCCTTCACCCACACGTAAGAGTAGTATCCTCTATCTAAACATAACCACATCCACGGCATAAACTAAAACAATTCCCTATCCCTAACCCTAGCACATACCTGTGGCCTGACCATCCATAATCTCCATGGATGTGACCCTTGCCTCATTGTAAGCCTGCGACTGAATTGGACAGTTGCCCTAACCTTGCAGAAGGACCCTCAGTCTATACGTACCAACACCCTGCCCCTACGGCTTTCCAAAATCCTAACCCTAACCCTAGCCCTGGCTCGTGGTCCTGACACCTCACCTTGACCATATTGACGTCAACCATGCCTCACCATAAACCTGATCCACCATCTTGCACTCCCTTTCTCATCAGAACTAGAAGCCAACTCTATCCATAAAGCCAATGTCTCTGCATACCAGAGAGAACAAAAAATTTTAACTCTAAAACTGGTGCCTGGACCTATGCACAATGCGTCATTATCACAAACACCCAGGGATCTCCTCAACACGGAAACGCAAATTCACACTCGCACTCACATCAGAGGTAGACCCTAACCCTAATAATTAACTTATCCTTTCTGCACAACAGCCCTAACCTCTATATTCAAAGCCTAGCCATGACTCTTGGACCTGCCCCTTCACCATAACCATTGGCATCACCTGCGCTTCATCGTAATCCTAATCTTCAATCCCGAACGTGCCCTCCCATCGGAGAGAAACTCGAAATTTTTCCATAAACCTATCCTTCTTCTACACCTTACACAGCACAATAAACTTACTCTAGCCCTCGGCATTTTACCTGATCCAAAACCAACAGCCTCAATGTCTGTCTTGCCGCACCATAAGCCTGAAGCTCAAGGTGGCCCTCGCCCTCACTTCAGGGTCAGATGCAAACTCGAAATGTTACTCCACATTCCTGTAAATCTTACTGAACACCTAACCCTAACCCTAGCGCGAAGCCTTTGACTAGATTCTTCACCTACAACATTGATGTCAACTAAGACACATCTTAACTCGGAGCCTGAATTTCACATTCTCAATCACAACAGAAGAGAACCCTTATTCTCTCGGTAACCGTCTCATCCGCAGAGATTTTCTCTCACAGATAGCCCTAACCCTCTCCCAGGACCCTTTCACTGAACCGCTACCATCAGCATCGACGTCTGTCATTCGTTCCCACAACCCTGAAGCTCGTTCTGGCCACTGCCCTCTTGTCAGAGTCGGATCAGAACGCTAAATGTCACTCAATTTTCCGCAGACTCCTTACCTTACAACTACTGCCAACCCTATCCCTGGTGCCAGGATCTGACACTTCACCTTCATCATTGATGTCACACTCACTTCACCTTAAACCTTAAACTTATTCTTGCACAAAACCTCACATCAGAGGTGGATCCGAATTCTAACTGCAACCCTATCTCACCCGTACTCCTTATCGAACACATAACCCTATCCCTAGACCTGACCCTTGAACCAGAATCTTCACCTTCACCGTTGCTATCAACTATGACTCCCTTAATCCTCTGACTCGATCTCACACTCACACTCAATTCAGAATTTTTCGCAAATTCTGTCCATAACCATATTTTCTGCATAGACCTTTCCTTACAGAAAACCCTAACCCTAGCCCCGGATCCTTAACCTGAATGCTCACCGTCAGCATTGGTGTCACCGATGCCACATCTTGATGATGAAGTCCAAGCTGGCCTTCACCCACACGTCAGAGTAGGATGCTTAATCTAAACATAACCACATCCACCGCATAAACTTTAGACAATTACCTAACCCTAACGCTAGCACATTCCTGTGACCTGAGCCCACAAAATCATCATGGACGTCACCCTTGCCTCACTGCGACTCAATTGGACAGCTGCCCTAAACTTGGAGAAGGACCCTCAGTCTAAACGTACCAATTGCCTGCCCCTACAGCTTTCCAAAAACCTAACCCTAACACTACCCCTGGCTCGGGGTCCTGACACCTCACCTTGACCATTGACGTCATCCGTGCCTCACCATAAACCTGATCCACCATCTTGCGCACCCTGTCACATCAGACTCAGAAGCTAACTCTATCCGTAAAGAGAATGTTTCTGTATACCAGAGAGAACACAGAATTTTAACCCTGAAACTGATGCCTGGACCTGTATACAGAGTGTCAGCATCGGAGACACCCAGGGATCTCCCAACACGGCAACACAATTTCACAGCCACAGTCACATCAGAGCTAGACCTTAAGTCTTATAATTAACTTATTCTTTCTGTACTAGAGCCCGAACCAGTAATTCTAACCCTGGCCATGACTCTTGGACATGCCCCTTAATCGTAACCATTGGCATCACTCACGCTTCATCGTAATCCTTTACCTCAATCCCGCACTTACCCTCCCATCAGAGAGAATCCTGAAGTCTTTCCATAACCCTATCCTTCCTGTACACCTTAGAAAACAAAACTAAACTTACTCTAGCCCTTGGGACTATACCTGAACCGACACCGTCAGCTTCAACGTCTGTCATGCCGCACCATAAGCCTGAATCTCAAGGTCGCCGTCACCCTCACGTCAGGGACAGATGCGAACTCTAAATGTAACTGCATAATCCTGTCAATCGTACTGAACACCTAACCCTAACCCTAGTGCCAAGCCCTGGACTAGATTTTTCACCCGCAGCAATGATGTCAACTACGACACATCTTAATTCGGAGCTTGAATCTCACACTCGCACTGACATCAGAAGAGAAACCTAATTCTTTCGGAAACCGTCTTTACCGCACTGATTTTCTCTTACAGATAACCCTAAGCGTATTCCAGGCCCCTTTCACTGAACCGCCACCATCAGCATCGACGTCTGTCATTCCTCCCCATAATCCTGAAGCTCGTACTGGACGCTGCCCTCGTGTCAGAGTCGGATCAGTACTCTAACTGTCACTCAATCTGCAGCATACTCCTTACCTTACAACTAATGCTGACCCTATCCCTGGTACCGGGATCTGACACGTCACCTTCATCATTGTTGTGACCCTCACTTCACCTTAAACTTAAACTTATTCTTGCACTCACCCTCACATCAGAGGCGGATCCGAATTCTAACTGCAACCCTACTTCACCCGTACTCCTTATCAAACCCATAACCCTACCCTAGATCTGAACCTTGAATCAGATTATTCACCTTCATCGTTGCTACCCACTATGACACCCTTAATGGTGTGACTCGATCTCACACTCGCCCTCAATTTAGAATTGCACCCTAATTCTGTCCATAACCATATTATCTGCATAAACCTGCATAGGCCTTTCCTTACAGAAAACTCTAACCCTAGAACAGGTAAATTTACCTGCATGCTCACCACCAGCATTGATGTCACCGATGCCATACCTTAATGATGAAGTCCAAACTGGCCTTCACCCACACGTCAGAGTAGGATCCTCTATCTAAACATAACCACATCCACGGCATAAACTAAAACAATTCCCTATCCCTAACCCTAGCACATACCTGTGGCCTGACCATCCATAATCGCCATGGATGTGACCCTTGCCTCATTGTAAGCCTGCGACTGAATTGGACAGTTGCCCTAACCTTGCAGAAGGACCCTCAGTCTAAACGTACCAATACCCTGCCCCTACGGCTTTCCAAAATCCTAACCCTAACCCTAGCCCTGGCTCGTGGTCCTGACACCTCACCTTGACCATTGACGTCAACCATGCCTCACCATAAACCTGATCCACCATCTTGCACTCCCTTTCTCATCAGAACTAGAAGCCAACTCTATCCATAAAGCCAATGTCTCTGCATACCAGAGAGAACAAAAAATTTTAACTCTAAAACTGGTGCCTGGACCTATACACAAAGCGTCATTATCACAAACACCCAGGGATCTCCTCAACACGGAAACGCAAATTCACACTCGCACTCACATCAGAGGTAGACCCTAACCCTAATAATTAACTTATCCTTTCTGCACAACAGCCCTAACCTCTATATTCAAAGCCTAGCCATGACTCTTGGACCTGCCCCTTCACCATAACCATTGGCATCACCTGCGCTTCATCGTAATCCTAATCTTCAATCCCGAACGTGCCCTCCCATCGGAGAGAAACTCGAAATTTTTCCATAAACCTATCCTTCCTCTACACCTTACAGAGCACAATAAACTTACTCTAGCCCTCGGCATTTTACCTGATCCAAAACCAACAGCCTCAATGTCTGTCTTGCCGCACCATAAGCCTGAAGCTCAAGGTGGCCCTCGCCCTCACTTCAGGGTCAGATGCAAACTCTAAATGTTACTCCACATTCCTGTAAATCTTACTGAACACCTAACCCTAACCCTAGCGCGAAGCCTTGGACTAGATTCTTCACCTACAACATTGATGTCAACTAAGACACATCTTAACTCGGAGCCTGAATTTCACATTCTCAATCACAACGGAAGAGAACCCTTATTCTCTCGGTAACCGTCACTTCCGCAGAGATTTTCTCTCACAGATAGCCCTAACCCTCTCCCAGGACCCTTTCACTGAACCGCTACCATCAGCATCGACGTCTGTCATTCGTTCCCACAGCCATGAAGCTCGTTCTGGCCACTGCCCTCTTGTCAGAGTCGGATCAGGACGCTAAATGTCACTCAATTTTCCGCAGACTCCTTACCTAACAACTAATGCCAACTCTATCCCTGGTGCCAGGATCTGACACTTCACCTTCATCATTGATGTCACACTCACTTCACCTTGAACCTTAAACTTATTCTTGCACAAAACCTCACATCAGAGGTGGATCCGAATTCTGACTGCAACCCTATCTCACCCGTACTCCTTATCGAACACATAACCCTAACCCTAGACCTGACCCTTGAACCAGAATCTTCACCTTCACCGTTGCTATCAACTATGACTCCCTTAGTCCTCTGACTCGATCTCACACTCACACTCAATTCAGAATTTTTCGCAAATTCTGTCCATAACCATATTTTCTGCATAGACCTTTCCTTACAGAAAACCCTAACCCTAGCCCCGGATCCTTAACCTGAATGCTCACCGTCAGCATTGGTGTCACCGATGCCACAGCTTGATGATGAAGTCCAAGCTGGCCTTCACCCACACGTCAGAGTAGGATGCTTAATCTAAACATAACCACATCCTCCGCATAAACTTTAGACAATTACCTAACCCTAACCCTAGCACATTCCTGTGACCTGAGACTCCAAAATCATCATGGACGTCACCCTTGCCTCACTGCGACTCAATTGAACAGTTGCCCTAAACTTGGAGAAGGACCCTCAGTCTAAACGTACCAATTGCCTGCCCCTACAGCTTTCCAAAAACCTAACCCTAACACCACCCCTGGCTCGGGGTCCTGACACCTCACCTTGACCATTGACATCATCCGTGCCTCACCATAAACCTGATCCACCATCTTGTGCACCCTGTCACATCAGACTCAGAAGCTAACTCTATCCGTAAAGAGAATGTTTCTGTATACCAGAGAGAACACAGAATTTTAACCCTGAAACTGATGCCTGGACCTGTATACAGAGTGTCAGCATCGGAGACACCCAGGGATCTCCCAACACGGCAACACAATTTCACAGTCACAGTCACATCAGAGCTAGACCTTAAGTCTTATAATTAACTTATTCTTTCTGTACTAGAGCCCGAACCAGTAATTCTAACCCTAGCGATGACTCTTGGACATGCCAGTTAATCGTAACCATTGGCATCACTCACGCTTCATCGTAATCCTTTACCTCAATCCCGCACTTGCCCTCCCATCAGAGAGAAACCTGAAGCCTTTCCATAACCCTATCCTTCCTGTACACCTTACAGAACAAAACTAAACTTACTCTAGCCCTTGGGACTATACCTGAACCGACACCATCAGCTTCAACGTCTGTCATGCCGCACCATAAGCCTGAATCTCAAGGTCGCCGTCACCCTCACGTCAGGGACAGATGCGAACTCTAAATGTAACTGCATAATCCTGTCAATCGTACTGAACACCTAACCCTAACCCTAGTGCCAAGGCCTGGACTAAATTTTTCACCCGCAGCAATGATGTCAACTACGACACATCTTAATTCGGAGCTTGAATCTCACACTCGCACTGACATCAGAAGAGAACCCTAATTCTTTCGGAAACCGTCTTTTCCGCACTGATTTTCTCTTACAGATAACCCTAAGCGTATCCCAGGCCCCTTTCACTGAACCGCCACCATCAGCATCGACGTCTGTCATTCCTCCCCATAATCCTGAAGCTCGTTCTGGACGCTGCCCTCATGTCAGAGTCGGATCAGTACTATAACTGTCACTCAATCTGCAGCATACTCCTTACCTTACAACTAATGCTGACCCTATCCGTGGTACCGGGATCTGACACTTCACCTTCATCATTGTTGTGACCCTCACTTCACCTTAAACTTAAACTTATTCATGCACTCACACTCACATCAGAGGCGGATCCGAATTCTAACTGCAACCCTACTTCACCCGTACTCCTTATCAAACCCATAACCCTACCCTAGATCTGAACCTTGAATCAGATTATTCACCTTCATCGTTGCTACCCACTATGACACCCTTAATGGTGTGACTCGATCTCACACTCGCCCTCAATTTAGAATTGCACCCTAATTCTGTCCATAACCATATTATCTGCATAAACCTGCATAGACCTTTCCTTACAGAAAACTCTAACCCTGGAACAGGTTCCTTTACCTGCATGCTCACCACCAGCATTGATGTCACCGATGCCATACCTTAATGATGAAGTCCAAACTGGCCTTCACCCACACGTCAGAGTAGGATCCTCTATCTAAACATAACCACATCCACGGCATAAACTAAAACAATTCCCTATCCCTAACCCTAGCACATACCTGTGGCCTGACCATCCATAATCTCCATGGATGTGACCCTTGCCTCATTGTAAGCCTGCGACTGAATTGGACAGTTGCCCTAACCTTGCAGAAGGACCCTCAGTCTAAACGTACCAATACCCTGCCCCTACGGCTTTCCAAAATCCTAACCCTAACCCTAGCCCTGGCTCGTGGTCCTGACACCTCACCTTGACCATTGACGTCAACCATGCCTCACCATAAACCTGATCCACCATCTTGCACTCCCTTTCTCATCAGAACTAGAAGCCAACTCTATCCATAAAGCCAATGTCTCTGCATACCAGAGAGAACAAAAAATTTTAACTCTAAAACTGGTGCCTGGACCTATACACAAAGCGTCATTATCACAAACACCCAGGGATCTCCTCAACACGGAAACGCAAATTCACACTCTCACTCACATCAGAGGTACACCCTAACCCTAATACTTAACTTATCCTTTCTGGACAACAGCCCTAACCTGTATATTCAAAGCCTAGCCATGACTCTTGGACCTGCCCCTTCACCATAACCGTTGGCATCACCTGCGCTTCATCGTAATCCTAATCTTCAATCCCGAACGTGCCCTCCCATCGGAGAGAAACTCGAAATTTTTCCATAAACCTATCCTTCTTCTACACCTTACAGAACACAATAAACTTACTCTAGCCCTCGGCATTTTACCTGATCCAAAACCAACAGCCTCAATGTCTGTCTTCCCGCACCATAAGCCTGAAGCTCAAGGTGGCCCTCGCCCTCACTTCAGGGTCAGATGCAAACTCTAAATGTTACTCCGCATTCCTGTAAATCTTACTGAACACCTAACCCTAACCCTAGCGCGAAGCCTTGGACTAGATTCTTCACCTACAACATTGATGTCAACTAAGACACATCTTAAATCGGAGCCTGAATTTCACATTCTCAATCACAACGGAAGAGAACCCTTATTCTCTCGGTAACCGTCTCTTCCGCAGAGATTTTCTCTTACAGATAGCCCTAACTCTCTCCCTGGTCCCTTTCACTGAACCGCTACCATCAGCATCGACGTCTGTCATTCGTTCCCACAACCCTGAAGCTCGTTCTGGCCACTGCCCTCTTGTCAGAGTCGGATCAGAACGCTAAATATCACTCAATTTTCCGCAGACACCTTACCTTACAACTAATGCCAACCCTATCCCTGGTGCCAGGATCTGACACTTCACCTTCATCATTGATGTCACACTCACTTCACCTTAAACCTTAAACTTATTCTTGCACAAAACCTCACATCAGAGGTGGATCCGAATTCCAACTGCAAAGCTATCTCACCCGTACTCCTTATCGAACACATAACCCTAACCCTAGATCTGACCCTTGAACCAGAATCTTCACCTTCACCGTTGCTATCAACTATGACTCCCTTAATCCTCTGATTCGATCTCACACTCACACTCAATTCAGAATTTTTCGCAAATTCTGTCCATAACCATATTTTCTGCATAGACCTTTCCTTACAGAAAACCCTAACCCTAGCCCCGGATCCTTAACCTGAATGCTCACCGTCAGCATTGGTGTCACCGATGCCACATCTTGATGATGAAGTCCAAGCTGGCCTTCACCCACACGTCAGAGTAGGATGCTTAATCTAAACATAACCACATCCTCCGCATAAACTTTAGACAATTACCTAACCCTAACCCTAGCACATTCCTGTGACCTGAGACTCCAAAATCATCATGGACGTCACCCTTGCCTCACTGCGACTCAATTGAACAGTTGCCCTAAACTTGGAGAAGGACCCTCAGTCTAAACGTACCAATTGCCTGCCCCTACAGCTTTCCAAAAACCTAACCCTAACACCACCCCTGGCTCGGGGTCCTGACACCTCACCTTGACCATTGACATCATCCGTGCCTCACCATAAACCTGATCCACCATCTTGTGCACCCTGTCACATCAGACTCAGAAGCTAACTCTATCCGTAAAGAGAATGTTTCTGTATACCAGAGAGAACACAGAATTTTAACCCTGAAACTGATGCCTGGACCTGTATACAGAGTGTCAGCATCGGAGACACCCAGGGATCTCCCAACACGGCAACACAATTTCACAGTCACAGTCACATCAGAGCTAGACCTTAAGTCTTATAATTAACTTATTCTTTCTGTACTAGAGCCCGAACCAGTAATTCTAACCCTAGCGATGACTCTTGGACATGCCAGTTAATCGTAACCATTGGCATCACTCACGCTTCATCGTAATCCTTTACCTCAATCCCGCACTTGCCCTCCCATCAGAGAGAAACCTGAAGCCTTTCCATAACCCTATCCTTCCTGTACACCTTACAGAACAAAACTAAACTTACTCTAGCCCTTGGGACTATACCTGAACCGACACCATCAGCTTCAACGTCTGTCATGCCGCACCATAAGCCTGAATCTCAAGGTCGCCGTCACCCTCACGTCAGGGACAGATGCGAACTCTAAATGTAACTGCATAATCCTGTCAATCGTACTGAACACCTAACCCTAACCCTAGTTCCAAGGCCTGGACTAAATTTTTCACCCGCAGCAATGATGTCAACTACGACACATCTTAATTCGGAGCTTGAATCTCACACTCGCACTGACATCAGAAGAGAACCCTAATTCTTT
This sequence comes from Manis javanica, assembly GCF_040802235.1. Taxonomy (NCBI): domain Eukaryota; kingdom Metazoa; phylum Chordata; class Mammalia; order Pholidota; family Manidae; genus Manis; species Manis javanica. The sequence goes on along the minus strand of NC_133169.1, from coordinate 34,685,309 downwards.
CGGAAACCGTCTTTTCCGCACTGATTTTCTCTTACAGATAACCCTAAGCGTATCCCAGGCCCCTTTCACTGAACCGCCACCATCAGCATCGACGTCTGTCATTCCTCCCCATAATCCTGAAGCTCGTTCTGGACGCTGCCCTCATGTCAGAGTCGGATCAGTACTATAACTGTCACTCAATCTGCAGCATACTCCTTACCTTACAACTAATGCTGACCCTATCCGTGGTACCGGGATCTGACACTTCACCTTCATCATTGTTGTGACCCTCACTTCACCTTAAACTTAAACTTATTCATGCACTCACACTCACATCAGAGGCGGATCCGAATTCTAACTGCAACCCTACTTCACCCGTACTCCTTATCAAACCCATAACCCTACCCTAGATCTGAACCTTGAATCAGATTATTCACCTTCATCGTTGCTACCCACTATGACACCCTTAATGGTGTGACTCGATCTCACACTCGCCCTCAATTTAGAATTGCACCCTAATTCTGTCCATAACCATATTATCTGCATAAACCTGCATAGACCTTTCCTTACAGAAAACTCTAACCCTGGAACAGGTTCCTTTACCTGCATGCTCACCACCAGCATTGATGTCACCGATGCCATACCTTAATGATGAAGTCCAAACTGGCCTTCACCCACACGTCAGAGTAGGATCCTCTATCTAAACATAACCACATCCACGGCATAAACTAAAACAATTCCCTATCCCTAACCCTAGCACATACCTGTGGCCTGACCATCCATAATCTCCATGGATGTGACCCTTGCCTCATTGTAAGCCTGCGACTGAATTGGACAGTTGCCCTAACCTTGCAGAAGGACCCTCAGTCTAAACGTACCAATACCCTGCCCCTACGGCTTTCCAAAATCCTAACCCTAACCCTAGCCCTGGCTCGTGGTCCTGACACCTCACCTTGACCATTGACGTCAACCATGCCTCACCATAAACCTGATCCACCATCTTGCACTCCCTTTCTCATCAGAACTAGAAGCCAACTCTATCCATAAAGCCAATGTCTCTGCATACCAGAGAGAACAAAAAATTTTAACTCTAAAACTGGTGCCTGGACCTATACACAAAGCGTCATTATCACAAACACCCAGGGATCTCCTCAACACGGAAACGCAAATTCACACTCTCACTCACATCAGAGGTACACCCTAACCCTAATACTTAACTTATCCTTTCTGGACAACAGCCCTAACCTGTATATTCAAAGCCTAGCCATGACTCTTGGACCTGCCCCTTCACCATAACCGTTGGCATCACCTGCGCTTCATCGTAATCCTAATCTTCAATCCCGAACGTGCCCTCCCATCGGAGAGAAACTCGAAATTTTTCCATAAACCTATCCTTCTTCTACACCTTACAGAACACAATAAACTTACTCTAGCCCTCGGCATTTTACCTGATCCAAAACCAACAGCCTCAATGTCTGTCTTCCCGCACCATAAGCCTGAAGCTCAAGGTGGCCCTCGCCCTCACTTCAGGGTCAGATGCAAACTCTAAATGTTACTCCGCATTCCTGTAAATCTTACTGAACACCTAACCCTAACCCTAGCGCGAAGCCTTGGACTAGATTCTTCACCTACAACATTGATGTCAACTAAGACACATCTTAAATCGGAGCCTGAATTTCACATTCTCAATCACAACGGAAGAGAACCCTTATTCTCTCGGTAACCGTCTCTTCCGCAGAGATTTTCTCTTACAGATAGCCCTAACTCTCTCCCTGGTCCCTTTCACTGAACCGCTACCATCAGCATCGACGTCTGTCATTCGTTCCCACAACCCTGAAGCTCGTTCTGGCCACTGCCCTCTTGTCAGAGTCGGATCAGAACGCTAAATATCACTCAATTTTCCGCAGACACCTTACCTTACAACTAATGCCAACCCTATCCCTGGTGCCAGGATCTGACACTTCACCTTCATCATTGATGTCACACTCACTTCACCTTAAACCTTAAACTTATTCTTGCACAAAACCTCACATCAGAGGTGGATCCGAATTCCAACTGCAAAGCTATCTCACCCGTACTCCTTATCGAACACATAACCCTAACCCTAGATCTGACCCTTGAACCAGAATCTTCACCTTCACCGTTGCTATCAACTATGACTCCCTTAATCCTCTGATTCGATCTCACACTCACACTCAATTCAGAATTTTTCGCAAATTCTGTCCATAACCATATTTTCTGCATAGACCTTTCCTTACAGAAAACCCTAACCCTAGCCCCGGATCCTTAACCTGAATGCTCACCGTCAGCATTGGTGTCACCGATGCCACATCTTGATGATGAAGTCCAAGCTGGCCTTCACCCACACGTCAGAGTAGGATGCTTAATCTAAACATAACCACATCCTCCGCATAAACTTTAGACAATTACCTAACCCTAACCCTAGCACATTCCTGTGACCTGAGACTCCAAAATCATCATGGACGTCACCCTTGCCTCACTGCGACTCAATTGAACAGTTGCCCTAAACTTGGAGAAGGACCCTCAGTCTAAACGTACCAATTGCCTGCCCCTACAGCTTTCCAAAAACCTAACCCTAACACCACCCCTGGCTCGGGGTCCTGACACCTCACCTTGACCATTGACATCATCCGTGCCTCACCATAAACCTGATCCACCATCTTGTGCACCCTGTCACATCAGACTCAGAAGCTAACTCTATCCGTAAAGAGAATGTTTCTGTATACCAGAGAGAACACAGAATTTTAACCCTGAAACTGATGCCTGGACCTGTATACAGAGTGTCAGCATCGGAGACACCCAGGGATCTCCCAACACGGCAACACAATTTCACAGTCACAGTCACATCAGAGCTAGACCTTAAGTCTTATAATTAACTTATTCTTTCTGTACTAGAGCCCGAACCAGTAATTCTAACCCTAGCGATGACTCTTGGACATGCCAGTTAATCGTAACCATTGGCATCACTCACGCTTCATCGTAATCCTTTACCTCAATCCCGCACTTGCCCTCCCATCAGAGAGAAACCTGAAGCCTTTCCATAACCCTATCCTTCCTGTACACCTTACAGAACAAAACTAAACTTACTCTAGCCCTTGGGACTATACCTGAACCGACACCATCAGCTTCAACGTCTGTCATGCCGCACCATAAGCCTGAATCTCAAGGTCGCCGTCACCCTCACGTCAGGGACAGATGCGAACTCTAAATGTAACTGCATAATCCTGTCAATCGTACTGAACACCTAACCCTAACCCTAGTTCCAAGGCCTGGACTAAATTTTTCACCCGCAGCAATGATGTCAACTACGACACATCTTAATTCGGAGCTTGAATCTCACACTCGCACTGACATCAGAAGAGAACCCTAATTCTTTCGGAAACCGTCTTTTCCGCACTGATTTTCTCTTACAGATAACCCTAAGCGTATCCCAGGCCCCTTTCACTGAACCGCCACCATCAGCATCGACGTCTGTCATTCCTCCCCATAATCCTGAAGCTCGTTCTGGACGCTGCCCTCATGTCAGAGTCGGATCAGTACTATAACTGTCACTCAATCTGCAGCATACTCCTTACCTTACAACTAATGCTGACCCTATCCGTGGTACCGGGATCTGACACTTCACCTTCATCATTGTTGTGACCCTCACTTCACCTTAAACTTAAACTTATTCATGCACTCACACTCACATCAGAGGCGGATCCGAATTCTAACTGCAACCCTACTTCACCCGTACTCCTTATCAAACCCATAACCCTACCCTAGATCTGAACCTTGAATCAGATTATTCACCTTCATCGTTGCTACCCACTATGACACCCTTAATGGTGTGACTCGATCTCACACTCGCCCTCAATTTAGAATTGCACCCTAATTCTGTCCATAACCATATTATCTGCATAAACCTGCATAGACCTTTCCTTACAGAAAACTCTAACCCTGGAACAGGTTCCTTTACCTGCATGCTCACCACCAGCATTGATGTCACCGATGCCATACCTTAATGATGAAGTCCAAACTGGCCTTCACCCACACGTCAGAGTAGGATCCTCTATCTAAACATAACCACATCCACGGCATAAACTAAAACAATTCCCTATCCCTAACCCTAGCACATACCTGTGGCCTGACCATCCATAATCTCCATGGATGTGACCCTTGCCTCATTGTAAGCCTGCGACTGAATTGGACAGTTGCCCTAACCTTGCAGAAGGACCCTCAGTCTAAACGTACCAATACCCTGCCCCTACGGCTTTCCAAAATCCTAACCCTAACCCTAGCCCTGGCTCGTGGTCCTGACACCTCACCTTGACCATTGACGTCAACCATGCCTCACCATAAACCTGATCCACCATCTTGCACTCCCTTTCTCATCAGAACTAGAAGCCAACTCTATCCATAAAGCCAATGTCTCTGCATACCAGAGAGAACAAAAAATTTTAACTCTAAAACTGGTGCCTGGACCTATACACAAAGCGTCATTATCACAAACACCCAGGGATCTCCTCAACACGGAAACGCAAATTCACACTCTCACTCACATCAGAGGTACACCCTAACCCTAATACTTAACTTATCCTTTCTGGACAACAGCCCTAACCTGTATATTCAAAGCCTAGCCATGACTCTTGGACCTGCCCCTTCACCATAACCGTTGGCATCACCTGCGCTTCATCGTAATCCTAATCTTCAATCCCGAACGTGCCCTCCCATCGGAGAGAAACTCGAAATTTTTCCATAAACCTATCCTTCTTCTACACCTTACAGAACACAATAAACTTACTCTAGCCCTCGGCATTTTACCTGATCCAAAACCAACAGCCTCAATGTCTGTCTTCCCGCACCATAAGCCTGAAGCTCAAGGTGGCCCTCGCCCTCACTTCAGGGTCAGATGCAAACTCTAAATGTTACTCCACATTCCTGTAAATCTTACTGAACACCTAACCCTAACCCTAGCGCGAAGCCTTGGACTAGATTCTTCACCTACAACATTGATGTCAACTAAGACACATCTTAAATCGGAGCCTGAATTTCACATTCTCAATCACAACGGAAGAGAACCCTTATTCTCTCGGTAACCGTCTCTTCCGCAGAGATTTTCTCTTACAGATAGCCCTAACTCTCTCCCTGGTCCCTTTCACTGAACCGCTACCATCAGCATCGACGTCTGTCATTCGTTCCCACAACCCTGAAGCTCGTTCTGGCCACTGCCCTCTTGTCAGAGTCGGATCAGAACGCTAAATATCACTCAATTTTCCGCAGACACCTTACCTTACAACTAATGCCAACCCTATCCCTGGTGCCAGGATCTGACACTTCACCTTCATCATTGATGTCACACTCACTTCACCTTAAACCTTAAACTTATTCTTGCACAAAACCTCACATCAGAGGTGGATCCGAATTCCAACTGCAAAGCTATCTCACCCGTACTCCTTATCGAACACATAACCCTAACCCTAGATCTGACCCTTGAACCAGAATCTTCACCTTCACCGTTGCTATCAACTATGACTCCCTTAATCCTCTGATTCGATCTCACACTCACACTCAATTCAGAATTTTTCGCAAATTCTGTCCATAACCATATTTTCTGCATAGACCTTTCCTTACAGAAAACCCTAACCCTAGCCCCGGATCCTTAACCTGAATGCTCACCGTCAGCATTGGTGTCACCGATGCCACATCTTGATGATGAAGTCCAAGCTGGCCTTCACCCACACGTCAGAGTAGGATGCTTAATCTAAACATTACCACATCCACCGCATAAACTTTAGACAATTGCCTAACCCTAACCCTAGCACATTCCTGTGACCTGAGCCTCCAAAATCATCATGGACGTCACCCTTGCCTCACTGCGACTCAATTGGACAGTTGCCCTAAACTTGGAGAAGGACCCTAAGTCTAAACGTACCAATTGCCTGCCCCTACAGCTTTCCAAAAACCGAACCCTAACACTACCCCTGGCTCGGGGTCCTGACACCTCACCTTGACCATTGACGTCATCCATGCCTCACCATAAACCTGATCCACCATCTTGCGCACCCTGTCACATCAGAATCAGAAGCTAACTCTATCCGTAAAGAGAATGTTTCTGTATACCAGAGAGAACACAGAATTTTAACCCTGAAACTGATGCCTGGACCTGTATACAGAGTGTCAGCATCGGAGACAACCAGGGATCTCCCAACACGGCAACACAATTTCACAGTCACAGTCACATCAGAGCTAGACCTTAAGTCTTATAATTAACTTATTCTTTCTGTACTAGAGCCCGAACCAGTAATTCTAACCCTAGCCATGACTCTTGGACATGCCCCTTAATCGTAACCATTGGCATCACTCACGCTTCATCGTAATCCTTTACCTCAATCCCGCACTTGCCCTCCCATCAGAGAGAAACCTGAAGCCTTTCCATAACCCTATCCTTCCTGTACACCTTACAGAACAAAACTAAACTTACTCTAGACCTTGGAACTATACCTGAACCGACACCATCAGCTTCAACGTCTGTCATGCCGCACCATAAGCCTGAATCTCAAGGTCGCCGACCCCCCACGTCAGGTACAGATGCGAACTCTAAATGTAACTGCATAATCCTGTTAATCTTACTGTACACCTAACCCTAACCCTAGTGCCAAGCCCTGGACTAGATTTTTCACCCGCAGGAATGATGTCAAATACGACACATCTTAATTCGGAGCTTGAATCTCACACTCGCACTGACATCAGAAGAGAACCCTAATTCTTTCGGAAACAGTCTTTACCGCACTGATTTTCTCTTACACATAACCCTAAGCGTATCCCAGGCCCCTTTCACTGAACCGCCAACATCAGCATCGACGTCTGTCATTCCTCCCCATAATCCTGAAGCTCGTTCTGGACGCTGCCCTCATGTCAGAGTCGGATCAGTACTCTAACTGTCACTCAATCTGCAGCATACTCCTTACCTTACAACTAATGCTGACCCTATCCCTGGTACCGGGATATGACACTTCACCTTCATCATTGTTGTGACCCTCACTTCACCTGAAACTTAAACTTATTCTTGCACTCACCCTCACATCAGAGGCGGATCCGAATTCTAACTGCAATCCTACTTCACCGGTACTCCTTATCAAACCCATAACCCTACCCTAGATCTGAACCTTGAATCAGATTATTCACCTTCATCGTTGCTACCCACTATGACACCCTTAATGGTGTGACTCGATCTCACACTCGCCCTCAATTTAGAATTGCACCCTAATTCTGTCCATAACCATATTGTCTGCATAAACCTGCATAGGCCTTTCCTTACAGAAAAATCTAACCCTAGAACAGGTTCCTTTACCTGCATGCTCACCACCAGCATTGATGTCACCGATGCCATACCTTAATGATGAAGTCCAAACTGGCCTTCACCCACACGTCAGAGTAGGATCCTCTATCTAAACATAACCACATCCACGGCATAAACTAAAACAATTCCCTATCCCTAACCCTAGCACATACCTGTGGCCTGACCATCCATAATCTCCATGGATGTGACCCTTGCCTCATTGTAAGCCTGCGACTGAATTGGACAGTTGCCCTAACCTTGCAGAAGGACCCTCAGTCTAAACGTACCAATACCCTGCCCCTACGGCTTTCCAAAATCCTAACCCTAACCCTAGCCCTGGCTCGTGGTCCTGACACCTCACCTTGACAATTTTGACGTCAACCATGCCTCACCATAAACCTGATCCACCATCTTGCACTCCCTTTCTCATCAGAACTAGAAGCCAACTCTATCCATAAAGCCAATGTCTCTGCATACCAGAGAGAACAAAAAATTTTCACTCTAAAACTGGTGCCTGGACCTATACACAAAGCGTCATTATCACAAACACTCAGGGATCTCCTCAACACGGAAACGCAAATTCACACTCGCACTCACATCAGAGGTAGACCGTAACCCTAATAATTAACTTATCCTTTTTGCACAACAGCCCTAACCTCTATATTCAAAGCCTAGCCATGACTCTTGGACCTGCCCCTTCACCATAACCATTGGCATCACCTGCGCTTCATCGTAAACCTAATCTTCAATCCCGAACGTGCCTACCCATCGGAGAGAAACTCGAAATTTTTCCATAAACCTATCCTTCTTCTACACCTTACAGAGCACAATAAACTTACTCTAGCCCTCGGCATTTTACCTGATCCAAAACCAACAGCCTCAATGTCTGTCTTGCCGCACCATAAGCCTGAAGCTCAAGGTGGCCCTCGCCCTCACTTCAGGGTCAGATGCAAACTCTAAATGTTACTCCACATTCCTGTAAATCTTACTGAACACCTAACCCTAACCCTAGCGGGAAGCCTTGGACTAGATTCTTCACCTACAACATTGATGTCAACTAAGACACATCTTAACTCGGAGCCTGAATTTCACATTCTCAATCACAACAGAAGAGAACCCTTATTCTCTCGGTAACCGTCTCTTCCGCAGAGATTTTCTCTCACAGATAGCCCTAACCCTCTCCCAGGACCCTTTCACTGAACCGCTACCATCAGCATCGACGTCTGTCATTCGTTCCCACAACCCTGAAGCTCGTTCTGGCCACTGCCCTCTTGTCAGAGTCGGATCAGAACGCTAAATGTCACTCAATTTTCCGCAGACTCCTTACCTTACAACTAATGCCAACCCTATCCCTGGTGCCAGGATCTGACACTTCACCTTCATCATTGATGTCACACTCACTTCACCTTAAACCTTAAACTTATTCTTGCACAAATCCTCACATCAGAGGTGGATCCGAATTCTAACTGCAACCCTGTCTCACCCGTACTCCTTATCGAACACATAACCCTAACCCTAGATCTGACCCTTGAACCAGAATCTTCACCTTCACCGTTGCTATCAACTATGACTCCCTTAATCCTCTGACTCGATCTCACACTCACACTCAATTCAGAATTTTTCGCAAATTCTGTCCATAACCATATTTTCTGCATAGACCTTTCCTTACAGAAAACCCTAACCCTAGCCCCGGATCCTTAACCTGCATGCTCACCATCAGCATTGATGTCAATGATGCCACATCTTGATGATGAAGTCCAAGCTGGCCTTCACCCACACGTCAGAGTAGGATGCTTAATCTAAACATAACCACATCCACCGCATAAACTTTAGACAATTACCTAACCCTAACCCTAGCACATTCCTGTGACCTGAGCCTCCAAAATCATCATGGACGTCACCCTTGCCTCACTGCGACTCAATTGGACAGTTGCCCTAAACTTGGGAGAAGGACCCTCAGTCTAAACGTACCAATTGCCTGCCCCTACAGCTTTCCAAAAACCTAACCCTAACACTACCCCTGGCTCGGGGTCCTGACACCTCACCTTGACCACTGACGTCATCCATGCCTCACCATAAACCTGATCCACCATCTTGCGCACCCTGCCACATCAGACTCAGAAGCTAACTCTATCCGTAAAGAGAATGTTTCTGTATACCAGAGAGAACACAGAATTTTAACCCTGAAACTGATGCCTGGACCTGTATACAGAGTGTCAGCATCGGAGACACCCAGGGATCTCCCAACACGGAAACACAATTTCACAGTCACAGTCACATCAGAGCTAGACCTTAAGTCTTATAATTAACTTATTCTTTCTGTACTAGAGCCCGAACCAGTAATTCTAACCCTAGCCATGACTCTTGGACATGCCCCTTAATCGTAACCATTGGCATCACTCACGCTTCATCGTAATCCTTTACCTCAATCCCGCACTTGCCCTCCCATCAGAGAGAAACCTGAAGCCTTTCCATAACCCTATCCTTCCTGTACACCGTACAGAACAAAACTAAACTTATTCTAGCCCTTGGAACTATACCTGAACCGACACCATCAGCTTCAACGTCTGTCATGCCGCACCATAAGCCTAAATCTCAAGGTCGCCGTCACCCGCACGTCAGGGACAGATGCGAACTCTAAATGTAACTGCATAATCCTGTCAATCTTACTGAACACCTAACCCTAACCCTAGTGACAAGCCCTGGACTAGATTTTTCACCCGCAGCAATGATGTCAACTACGACACATCTTAATTCGGAGCTTGAATCTCACACTCGCACTGACATCAGAAGAGAACCCTAATTCTTTCGGAAACCGTCTTTTCCGCACTGATTTTCTCTTACAGATAAACCTAAGCGTATCCCAGGCCACTTTCACCTAACCGCCACCATCAGCATCGACGTCTGTCATTCCTCCCCATAATCCTGAAGCTCGTTCTGGACTCTGCCCTCATGTCAGAGTCGGATCAGTACTCTAACTGTCACTCAATCTGCAGCATACTCCTTACCTTACAACTAATGCTGACCCTATCTCTGGTACCGGGATCTGACACTTCACCTTCATCATTGTTGTGACCCTCACTTCACCTGAAACTTAAACTTATTCTTGCCCTCACCCTCACATCAGAGGCGGATCCGAATTCTAACTGCAACCCTACTTCACCCGTACTCCTTATCAAACCCATAACCCTACCCTACATCTGAACCTTGAATCAGATTATTCACCTTCATCGTTGCTACCCACTATGACACCCTTAATGGTGTGACTCGATCTCACACTCGCCCTCAATTTAGAATTGCACCCTAATTCTGTCCATAACCATATTATCTGCATAAACCTGCATAGGCCTTTCCTTACAGAAAACTCTAACCCTAGAAGAGGTTCCTTTACCTGCATGCTGACCACCAGCATTGATGTCACCGATGCCATACCTTAATGATGAAGTCCAAACTGGCCTTCACCCACACGTCAGAGTAGGATCCTCTATCTAAACATAACCACATCCACGGCATAAACCAAAACAATTCCCTATCCCTAACCCTAGCACATACCTGTGGCCTGACCATCCATAATCTCCATGGATGTGACCCTTGCCTCATTGTAAGCCTGCGACTGAATTGGACAGTTGCCCTAACCTTGCAGAAGGACCCTCAGTCTAAACGTACCAATACCCTGCCCCTACGGCTTTCCAAAATCCTAACCCTAACCCTAGCCCTGGCTCGTGGTCCTGACACCTCACCTTGACCATTGACGTCAACCATGCCTCACCATAAACCTGATCCACCATCTTGCACTCCCTTTCTCATCAGAACTAGAAGCCAACTCTATCCATAAAGCCAATGTCTCTGCATACCAGAGAGAACAAAAAATTTTAACTCTAAAACTGGTGCCTGGACCTATACACAAAGCGTCATTATCACAAACACCCAGGGATCTCCTCAACACGGAAACGCAAATTCACACTCGCACTCACATCAGAGGTACACCCTAACCCTAATACTTAACTTATCCTTTCTGGACAACAGCCCTAACCTGTATATTCAAAGCCTAGCCATGACTCTTGGACCTGCCCCTTCACCATAACCATTGGCATCACCTGCGCTTCATTGTAATCCTAATCTTCAATCCCGAACGTGCCCTCCCATCGGAGAGAAACTCGAAATTTTTCCATAAAGCTATCCTTCTTCTACACCTTACAGAGCACAATAAACTTACTCTAGCCCTCGGCATTTTACCTGATCCAAAACCAACAGCCTCAATGTCTGTCTTGCCGCACCATAAGCCTGAAGCTCAAGGTGGCCCTCGCCCTCACTTCAGGGTCAGATGCAAACTCTAAATGTTACTCCACATTCCTGTAAATCTTACTGAACACCTAACCCTAAACCTAGCGCGAAGCCTTGGACTAGATTCTTCACCTACAACATTGATGTCAACTAAGACACATCTTAACTCGGAGTCTGAATTTCACATTCTCAATCACAACAGAAGAGAACCCTTATTCTCTCGGTAACCGTCTCTTCCGCAGAGATTTTCTCTCACAGATAGCCCTAACCCTCTCCCAGGACCCTTTCACTGAACTGCTACCATCAGCATCGACGTCTGTCATTCGTTCCCACAACCCTGAAGCTCGTTCTGGCCACTGCCCTCTTGTCAGAGTCGGATCAGAACGCTAAATGTCACTCAATTTTCCGCAGACTCCTTACCTTACAACTAATGCCAACCCTATCCCTGGTGCCAGGATCTGACACTTCACCTTCATCATTGATGTCACACTCACTTCACCTTAAACCTTAAACTTATTCTTGCACAAAACCTCACATCAGAGGTGGATCCGAATTCTAACTGCAACCCTATCTCCCCCGTACTCCTTATCGAACACATAACCCTAACCGTAGAACTTACCCTTGAACCAGAATCTTCACCTTCACCGTTGCTATCAACTATGACTCCCTTAATCCTCTGACTTGATCTCACACTCACACTCAATTCAGAATTTTTCGCAAATTCTGTCCATAACCATATTTTCTGCATAGACCTCTCCTTACAGAAAACCCTAACCCTAGCCCCGGATCCTTAACCTGAATGCTCACCGTCAGCATTGGTGTCACCGATGCCACATCTTGATGATGAAGTCCAAGCTGGCCTTCACCCACTCGTCAGAGTAGGATGCTTAATCTAAACATAACCACATCCACCGCATAAACTTTAGACAATTGCCTAACCCTAACCCTAGCACATTCCTGTGACCTGAGCCTCCAAAATCATCATGGACGATACCCTTGCCTCACTGCGACTCAATTGGACAGTGACCCCAAACTTGGAGAAGGACCCTCAGTCTAAACGTACCAATTGCCTGCCCCTACAGCTTTCCAAAAACCTAACCCTAACACCACCCCTGGCTCGGGGTCCTGACACCTCACCTTGACCATTGACATCATCCGTGCCTCACCATAAACCTGATCCACCATCTTGTGCACCCTGTCACATCAGACTCAGAAGCTAACTCTATCCGTAAAGAGAATGTTTCTGTATACCAGAGAGAACACAGAATTTTAACCCTGAAACTGATGCCTGGACCTGTATACAGAGTGTCAGCATCGGAGACACCCAGGGATCTCCCAACACGGCAACACAATTTCACAGTCACAGTCACATCAGAGCTAGACCTTAAGTCTTATAATTAACTTATTCTTTCTGTACTAGAGCCCGAACCAGTAATTCTAACCCTAGCGATGACTCTTGGACATGCCAGTTAATCGTAACCATTGGCATCACTCACGCTTCATCGTAATCCTTTACCTCAATCCCGCACTTGCCCTCCCATCAGAGAGAAACCTGAAGCCTTTCCATAACCCTATCCTTCCTGTACACCTTACAGAACAAAACTAAACTTACTCTAGCCCTTGGGACTATACCTGAACCGACACCATCAGCTTCAACGTCTGTCATGCCGCACCATAAGCCTGAATCTCAAGGTCGCCGTCACCCTCACGTCAGGGACAGATGCGAACTCTAAATGTAACTGCATAATCCTGTCAATCTTACTGAACACCTAACTCTAACCCTAGTGCCAAGCCCTGGACTAGATTTTTCACCCGCAGCAATGATGTCAACTACGACACATCTTAATTCGGAGCTTGAATCTCACACTCGCACTGACATCAGAAGAGAACCCTAATTCTTTCGGAAACCGTCTTTTCCGCACTGATTTTCTCTTACAGATAACCCTAAGCGTATCCAAGGCCCCTTTCACTGAACCGCCACCATCAGCATCGACGTCTGTCATTCCTCCCCATAATCCTGAAGCTCGTTCTGGACGCTGCCCTCATGTCAGAGTCGGATCAGTACTCTAACTGTCACTCAATCTGCAGCATACTCCTTACCTTACAACTAATGCTGACCCTATCCCTGTTACCGGGATCTGACACTACACCTTCATCATTGTTGTGACAATCACTTCACCTTAAACTTAAACTTATTCTTGCACTCACCCTCACATCAGAGGCGGATCCGAATTCTAACTGCAACCCTACTTCACCCGTACTCCTTATCAAACCCATAACCCTACCCTAGATCTGAACCTTGAATCAGATTATTCACCTTCATCGTTGCTACCCACTATGACACCCTTAATGGTGTGACTCGATCTCACACTCGCCCTCAATTTAGAATTGCACCCTAATTCTGTCCATAACCATATTATCTGCATAAACCTGCATAGGCCTTTCCTTACAGAAAACTCTAACCCTAGAACAGGTTCCTTTACCTGCATGCTCACCACCAGCATTGATGTCACCGATGCCATACCTTAATGATGAAGTCCAAACTGGCCTTCACCCACACGTCAGAGTAGGATCCTCTATCTAAACATAACCACATCCACGGCATAAACCAAAACAATTCCCTATCCCTAACCCTAGCACATACCTGTGGCCTGACCATCCATAATCTCCATGGATGTGACCCTTGCCTCATTGTAAGCCTGCGACTGAATTGGACAGTTGCCCTAACCTTGCAGAAGGACCCTCAGTCTAAACGTACCAACACCCCGCCCCTACGGCTTTCCAAAATACTAACCCTAACCCTAGCCCTGGCTCGTGGTCCTGACACCTCACCTTGACCATTGACGTCAACCATGCCTCACCATAAACCTGATCCACCATCTTGCACTCCCTTTCTCATCAGAACTAGAAGCCAACTCTATCCATAAAGCCAATGTCTCTGCATACCAGAGAGAACAAAAAATTTTAACTCTAAAACTGGTGCCTGGACCTATACACAAAGCGTCATTATCACAAACACCCAGGGATCTCCTCAACACGGAAACGCAAATTCACACTCGCACTCACATCAGAGGTAGACCCTAACCATAATACTTAACTTATCCTTTCTGCACAACAGCCCTAACCTGTATATTCAAAGCCTAGCCATGACTCTTGGACCTGCCCCTTCACCATAACCATTGGCATCACCTGCGCTTCATTGTAATCCTAATCTTCAATCCCGAACGTGCCCTCCCATCGGAGAGAAACTCGAAATTTTTCCATAAACCTATCCTTCTTCTACACCTTACAGAGCACAATAAACTTACTCTAGCCCTCGGCATTTTACCTGATCCAAAACCAACAGCCTCAATGTCTGTCTTGCCGCACCATAAGCCTGAAGCTCAAGGTGGCCCTCGCCCTCACTTCAGGGTCAGATGCAAACTCTAAATGTTACTCCACATTCCTGTAAATCTTACTGAACACCTAACCCTAACCCTAGCGCGAAGCCTTGGACTAGATTCTTCACCTACAACATTGATGTCAACTAAGACACATCTTAACTCGGAGCCTGAATTTCACATTCTCAATCACAACAGAAGAGAACCCTTATTCTCTCGGTAACCGTCTCTTCCGCAGAGATTTTCTCTCACAGATAGCCCTAACCCTCTCCCAGGACCCTTTCACTGAACCGCTACCATCAGCATCGACGTCTGTCATTCGTTCCCACAACCCTGAAGCTCGTTCTGGCCACTGCCCTCTTGTCAGAGTCGGATCAGAACGCTAAATGTCACTCAATTTTCCGCAGACTCCTTACCTTACAACTAATGCCAACCCTATCCCTGGTGCCAGGATCTGACACTTCACCTTCATCATTGATGTCACACTCACTTCACCTTAAACCTTAAACTTATTCTTGCACAAAACCTCACATCAGAGGTGGATCCGAATTCTAACTGCAACCCTATCTCACCCGTACTCCTTATCGAACACATAACCCTAACCGTAGACCTGACCCTTGAATCAGAATCTTCACCTTCACCGTTGCTATCAAGTATGACTCCCTTAATCCTCTGACTTGATCTCACACTCACACTCAATTCAGAATTTTTTGCAAATTCTGTCCATAACCATATTTTCTGCATAGACCTCTCCTTACAGAAAACCCTAACCCTAGCCCCGGATCCTTAACCTGAATGCTCACAGTCAGCATTGGTGTCACCGATGCCACATCTTGATGATGAAGTCCAAGCTGGCCTTCACCCACTCGTCAGAGTAGGATGCTTAATCTAAACATAACCACACCCACCGCATAAACTTTAGACAATTGCCTAACCCTAACCCTAGCACATTCCTGTGACCTGAGCCTCCAAAATCATCATGGACGTCACCCTTGCCTCACTGCGACTCAATTGGACAGTGGCCCTAAACTTGGAGAAGGACCCTCAGTCTAAACGTACCAATTGCCTGCCCCTACAGCTTTCCAAAAACCTAACCCTAACACTACCCCTGGCTCGGGGTCCTGACACCTCACCTTGACCATTGACGTCATCCGTGCCTCACCATAAACCTGATCCACCATCTTGCGCACCCTGTCACATCAGACTCAGAAGCTAACTCTATCCGTAAAGAGAATGTTTCTGTATACCAGAGAGAACACAGAATTTTAACCCTGAAACTGATGCCTGGACCTGTATACAGAGTGTCAGCATCGGAGACACCCAGGGATCTCCCAACACGGCAACACAATTTCACAGTCACAGTCTCATAAGAGCTAGACCTTAAGTCTTATAATTAACTTATTCTTTCTGTACTAGAGCCCGAAAAAGTAATTCTAACCCTAGCCATGACTCTTGGACATGCCCCTTAATCGTAACCATTGGCATCACTCACGCTTCATCGTAACCCTTTACCTCAGTCCCGCACTTGCCCTCCCATCAGAGAGAAACCTGAAGCCTTTCCATAACCCTATCCTTCCTGTACACCTTACAGAACAAAACTAAACTTACTCTAGCCCTTGGAACTATACCTGAACCGACACCATCAGCTTCAACGTCTGTCATGCCGCACCATAAGCCTGAATCTCAAGGTCGCCGACACCCGCACGTCAGGGACAGATGCGAACTCTAAATGTAACTGCATAATCCTGTCAATCTTACTGAACACCTAACCATAACCCTAGTGCCAAGCCCTGGACTAGATTTTTCACCCGCAGGAATGATGTCAACTACGACACATCTTAATTCGGAGCTTGAATCTCACACTCGCACTGACATCAGAAGAGAACCCTAATTCTTTCGGAAACCGTCTTTTCCGCACTGATTTTCTCTTACAGATAACCCTAAGCGTATCCCAGGCCCCTTTCCCTGAACCGCCACCATCAGCATCGATGTCTGTCATTCCTCCCCATAATCCTGAAGCTCGTTCTGGACGCTGCCCTCATGTCAGAGTCGGATCAGTACTCTAACTGTCACTCAATCTGCAGCATACTCCTTACCTTACAACTAATGCTGACCCTATCCCTGGTACCGGGATCTGACACTTCACCTTCATCATTGTTGTGACCCTCACTTCACCTTAAACTTAAACTTATTCTTGCACTCACCCTCACATCAGAGGCGGATCCGAATTCTAACTGCAATCCTACTTCACCCGTACTCCTTATCAAACCCATAACCCTACCCTAGATCTGAACCTTGAATCAGATTATTCACCTTCATCGTTGCTACCCACTATGACACCCTTAATGGTGTGACTCGATCTCACACTCGCCCTCAATTTAGAATTGCACCCTAATTCTGTCCATAACCATATTGTCTGCATAAACCTGCATAGGCCTTTCCTTACAGAAAAATCTAACCCTAGAACAGGTTCCTTTACCTGCATGCTCACCACCAGCATTGATGTCACCGATGCCATACCTTAATGATGAAGTCCAAACTGGCCTTCACCCACACGTCAGAGTAGGATCCTCTATCTAAACATAACCACATCCATGGCATAAACTTAAACAATTCCCTATCCCTAACCCTAGCACATACCTGTGGCCTGACCATCCATAATCTCCAAGGATGTGACCCTTGCCTCATTGTAAGCCTGCGACTGAATTGGACAGTTGCCCTAAACTTGCAGAAGGACCCTCAGTCTAAACGTACCAATACCCTGCCCCTACGGCTTTCCAAAATCCTAACCCTAACCCTAGCCCTGGCTCGTGGTCCTGACACCACACCTTGACCATTTTGACGTCAACCATGCCTCACCATAAACCTGATCCACCATCTTGCACTCCCTTTCTCATCAGAACTAGAAGCCAACTCTATCCATAAAGCCAATGTCTCTGCATACCAGAGAGAACAAAAAATTTTCACTCTAAAACTGGTGCCTGGACCTATACACAAAGCGTCATTATCACAAACACCCAGGGATCTCCTCAACACGGAAACGCAAATTCACACTCGCACTCACATCAGAGGTAGACCCTAACCCTAATAATTAACTTATCCTTTCTGCACAACAGCCCTAACCTCTATATTCAAAGCCTAGTCATGACTCTTGGACCTGCCCCTTCACCATAACCATTGGCATCACCTGCGCTTCATCGTAATCCTAATCTTCAATCCCGAATGTGCCCTCCCATCGGAGAGAAACTCGAAATTTTTCCATAAACCTATCCTTCTTCTACACCTTACAGAGCACAATAAACTTACTCTAGCCCTCGGCATTTTACCTGATCCAAAACCAACAGCCTCAATGTCTGTCTTGCCGCACCATAAGCCTGAAGCTCAAGGTGGCCCTCGCCCTCACTTCAGGGTCAGATGCAAACTCTAAATGTTACTCCACATTCCTGTAAATCTTACTGAACACCTAACCCTAACCCTAGCGCGAAGCCTTGGACTAGATTCTTCACCTACAACATTGATGTCAACTAAGACACATCTTAACTCGGAGCCTGAATTTCACATTCTCAATCACAACAGAAGAGAACCCTTATTCTCTCGGTAACCGTCTCTTCCGCAGAGATTTTCTCTCACAGATAGCCCTAACCCTCTCCCAGGACCCTTTCACTGAACCGCTACCATCAGCATCGACGTCTGTCATTCGTTCCCACAACCCTGAAGCTCGTTCTGGCCACTGCCCTCTTGTCAGAGTCGGATCAGAACGCTAAATGTCACTCAATTTTCCGCAGACTCCTTACCTTACAACTAATGCCAACCCTATCCCTGGTGCCAGGATCTGACACTTCACCTTCATCATTGATGTCACACTCACTTCACCTTAAACCTTAAACTTATTCTTGCACAAAACCTCACATCAGAGGTGGATCCGAATTCTAACTGCAACCCTGTCTCACCCGTACTCCTTATCGAACACATAACCCTAACCCTAGATCTGACCCTTGAACCAGAATCTTCACCTTCACCGTTGCTATCAACTATGACTCCCTTAATCCTCTGACTCGATCTCACACTCACACTCAATTCAGAATTTTTCGCAAATTCTGTCCATAACCATATTTTCTGCATAGACCTTTCCTTACAGAAAACCCTAACCCTAGCCCCGGATCCTTAACCTGAATGCTCACCGTCAGCATTGATGTCACCGATGCCACATCTTGATGATGAAGTCCAAGCTGGCCTTCACCCACACTTCAGAGTAGGAAGCTTAATCTAAACATAACTACATCCACCGCATAAACTTTAGACAATTACCCAACCCTAACCCTAGCACATTCCTGTGACCTGAGCCTCCAAAATCATCATGGACGTCACCCTTGCCTCACTGCGACTCAATTGGACAGTTGCCCTAATCTTGGGAGAAGGACCCTCAGTCTAAACGTACCAATTGCCTGCCCCTACAGCTTTCCAAAAACCTAACCCTAACACTACCCCTGGCTCGGGGTCCTGACACCTCACCTTGACCACTGACGTCATCCATGCCTCACCATAAACCTGATCCACCATCTTGCGCACCCTGCCACATCAGACTAAGAAGCTAACTCTATCCGTAAAGAGAATGTTTCTGTATACCAGAGAGAACACAGAATTTTAACCCTGAAACTGATGCCTGGACCTGTATACAGAGTGTCAGCTTCGGAGACACCCAGGGATCTCTCAACACGGCAACACAATTTCACAGTCACAGTCACATCAGAGCTAGACCTTAAGTCTTATAATTAACTTATTCTTTCTGTACTAGAGCCCGAACCAGTAATTCTAACCCTAGCCATGACTCTTGGACATGCCCCTTAATCGTAACCATTGGCATCACTCACGCTTCATCGTAACCCTTTACCTCAATCCCGCACTTGCCCTCCCATCAGAGAGAAACCTGAAGCCTTTCCATAAACCTATCCTTCCTGTACACCTTACAGAACAAAACTAAACTTACTCTAGCCCTTGGAACTATACCTGAACCGACACCATCAGCTTCAACGTCTGTCATGCCGCACCATAAGCCTGAATCTCAAGGTCGCCGACACCCGCACGTCAGGGACAGATGCGAACTCTAAATGTAACTGCATAATCCTGTCAATCTTACTGAACACCTAACCCTAACCCTAGTGCCAAGCCCTGGACTAGATTTTTCACCAGCAGGAATGATGTCAACTACGACACATCTTAATTCGGAGCTTGAATCTCACACTCGCACTGACATCAGAAGAGAACCCTAATTCTTTCGGAAACCGTCTTTTCCGCACTGATTTTCTCTTACAGATAACCCTAAGCGTATCCCAGGCCCCTTTCACTGAACCGCCACCATCAGCATCGACGTCTGTCATTCCTCCCCATAATCCTGAAGCTCGTTCTGGACGCTGCCCTCATGTCAGAGTCGGATCAGTACTCTAACTGTCACTCAATCTGCAGCATACTCCTTACCTTACAACTAATGCTGACCCTATCCCTGGTACCGGGATATGACACTTCACCTTCATCATTGTTGTGACCCTCACTTCACCTTAAACTTAAACTTATTCTTGCACTCACCCTCACATCAGAGGCGGATCCGAATTCTAACTGCAATCCTACTTCACCCGTACTCCTTATCAAACCCATAACCCTACCCTAGATCTGAACATTGAATCAGACTATTCACCTTCATCGTTGCTACCCACTATGACACCCTTAATGGTGTGACTCGATCTCACACTCGCCCTCAATTTAGAATTGCACCCTAATTCTGTCAATAACCATATTGTCTGCATAAACCTGCATAGGCCTTTCCTTACAGAAAAATGTAACCCTAGAACAGGTTCCTTTACCTGCATGCTCACCACCAGCATTGATGTCACCGATGCCATACCTTAATGATGAAGTCCAAACTGGCCTTCACCCACACGTCAGAGTAGGATCCTCTATCTAAACATAACCACATCCACGGCATAAACTAAAACAATTCCCTATCCCTAACCCTAGCACATACCTGTGGCCTGACCATCCATAATCTCCATGGATGTGACCCTTGCCTGCGACTGAATTGGACAGTTGCCCTAACCTTGCAGAAGGACCCTCAGTCTAAACGTACCAATACCCTGCCCCTACGGCTTTCCAAAATCCTAACCCTAACCCTAGCCCTGGCTCGTGGTCCTGACACCACACCTTGACCATTTTGACGTCAACCATGCCTCACCATAAACCTGATCCACCATCTTGCACTCCCTTTCTCATCAGAACTAGAAGCCAACTCTATCCATAAAGCCAATGTCTCTGCATACCAGAGAGAACAAAAAATTTTAACTCTAAAACTGGTGCCTGGACCTATACACAAAGCGTCATTATCACAAACACCCAGGGATCTCCTCAACACGGAAACGAAAATTCACACTCGCACTCACATCAGAGGTAGACCCTAACCCTAATACTTAACTTATCCTTTCTGCACAACACCCCTAACCTGTATATTCAAAGCCTAGCCATGACTCTTGGACCTGCCCCTTCACCATAACCATTGGCATCACCTGCGCTTCATCGTAATCCTAATCTTCAATCCCGAACGTGCCCTCCCATCGGAGAGAAACTCGAAATTTTTCCATAAACCTATCCTTCTTCTACACCTTACAGAGCACAATAAACTTACTCTAGCCCTCGGCATTTTACCTGATCCAAAACCAACAGCCTCAATGTCTGTCTTGCCGCACCATAAGCCTGAAGCTCAAGGTGGCCCTCGCCCTCACTTCAGGGTCAGATGCAAACTCTAAATGTTACTCCACATTCCTGTAAATCTTACTGAACACCTAACCCTAACCCTAGCGCGAAGCCTTGGACTAGATTCTTCACCTACAACATTGATGTCAACTAAGACACATCTTAACTCGGAGCCTGAATTTCACATTCTCAATCACAACAGAAGAGAACCCTTATTCTCTCGGTAACCGTCTCTTCCGCAGAGATTTTCTCTCACAGATAGCCCTAACCATCTCCCAGGACCCTTTCACTGAACCGCTACCATCAGCATCGACGTCTGTCATTCGTTCCCACAACCCTGAAGCTCGTTCTGGCCACTGCCCTCTTGTCAGAGTCGGATCAGAACGCTAAATGTCACTCAATTTTCCGCAGACTCCTTACCTTACAACTAATGCCAACCCTATCCCTGGTGCCAGGATCTGACACTTCACCTTCATCATTGATGTCACACTCACTTCACCTTAAACCTTAAACTTATTCTTGCACAAAACCTCACATCCGAGGTGGATCCGAATTCTAACTGCAACCCTATCTCACCCGTACTCCTTATCGAACACATAACCCTAACCCTAGATCTGACCCTTGAACCAGAATCTTCACCTTCACCGTTGCTATCAACTATGACTCCCTTAATCCTCTGACTCGATCTCACACTCACACTCAATTCAGAATTTTTCTCAAATTCTGTCCATAACCATATTTTCTGCATAGACCTTTCCTTACAGAAAACCCTAACCCTAGCCCCGGATCCTTAACCTGCATGCTCACCATCAGCATTGATGTCACCGATGCCACATCTTGATGATGAAGTCCAAGCTGGCCTTCACCCACACGTCAGAGTAGGATGGTTAATCTAAACATAACCACATCCACCGCATAAACTTTAGACAATTACCTAACCCTAACCCAAGCACATTCCTGTGACCTGAGCCTCCAAAATCATCATGGACGTCACCCTTGCCTCACTGCGACTCAATTGGACAGTGGCCCTAAACTTGGAGAAGGACCCTCAGTCTAAACGAACCAATTGCCTGCCCCTACAGCTTTCCAAAAACCTAACCCTAACACTACCCCTGGCTCGGGGTCCTGACACCTCACCTTGACCATTGACGTCATCCGTGCCTCACCATAAACCTGATCCACCATCTTGCGCACCCTGTCACATCAGACTCAGAAGCTAACTCTATCCGTAAAGAGAATGTTTCTGTATACCAGAGAGAACACAGAATTTTAACCCTGAAACTGATGCCTGGACCTGTATACACAGTGTCAGCATCGGAGACACCCAGGGATCTCCCAACACGGCAACACAATTTCACAGTCACAGTCACATCAGAGCTAGACCTTAAGTCTTATAATTAACTTATTCTTTCTGTACTAGAGCCCGAACCAGTAATTCTAACCCGAGCCATGACTCTTGGACATGCCCCTTAATCGTAACCATTGGCATCACTCACGCTTCATCGTAATCCTTTACCTCAATCCCGCACTTGCCCTCCCATCAGAGAGAAACCTGAAGCCTTTCTATAACCCTATCCTTCCTGTACACCTTACAGAACAAAACTAAACTTACTCTAGCCCTTGGGACTATACCTGAACCGACACCATCAGCTTCAACGTCTGTCATGCCGCACCATAAGCCTGAATCTCAAGGTCGCCGTCACCCTCACGTCAGGGACAGATGCGAACTCTAAATGTAACTGCATAATCCTGTCAATCTTACTGAACACCTAACCCTAACCCTAGTGCCAAGCCCTGGACTAGATTTTTCACCCGCAGCAATGATGTCAACTACAACACATCTTAATTCGGAGCTTGAATCTCACACTCGCACTGACATCAGAAGAGAACCCTAATTCTTTCGGAAACCGTCTTTTCCGCACTGATTTTCTCTTAAAGATAACCCTAAGCGTATCCCAGGCCCCTTTCACTGAACCGCCACCATCAGCATCGACGTCTGTCATTCCTCCCCATAATAATGAAGCTCGTTCTGGACGCTGCCCTCATGTCAGAGTCGGATCAGTACTCTAACTGTCACTCAATCTGCAGCATACTCCTTACCTTACAACTAATGCTGACCCTATCCCTGGTACCGGGATCTGACACTTCACCTTCATCATTGTTGTGACCCTCACTTCACCTGAAACTTAAACTTATTCTTGGACTCACCCTCACATCAGAGGCGGATCCGAATTCTAACTGCAACCATACTTCACCCGTACTCCTTATCAAACCCATAACACTACCCTAGATCTGAACCTTGAATCAGATTATTCACCTTCATCGTTGCTACCCACTATGACACCCTTAATGGTGTGACTCGATCTCACACTCGCCCTCAATTTAGAATTACACCCTAATTCTGTCCATAACCATATTATCTGCATAAACCTGCATAGGCCTTTCCTTACAGAAAACTCTAACCCTAGAACAGGTTCCTTTACCTGCATGCTCACCACCAGCATTGATGTCACCGATGCCATACCTTAATGATGAAGACTAACTGGCCTTCACCCACACGTCAGAGTAGGATCCTCTATCTAAACATAACCACATCCACGGCATAAACCAAAACAATTCCCTATCCCTAACCCTAGCACATACCTGTGGCCTGACCATCCATAATCTCCATGGATGTGACCCTTGCCTCATTGTAAGCCTGCGACTGAATTGGACAGTTGCCCTAACCTTGCAGAAGGACCCTCAGTCTAAACGTACCAATACCCTGCCCCTACGGCTTTCCAAAATCCTAACCCTAACCCTAGCTCTGGCTCGTGGTCCTGACACCTCACGTTGACCATTTTGACGTCAACCATGCCTCACCATAAACCTGATCCACCATCTTGCACTCCCTTTCTCATCAGAACTAGAAGCCAACTCTATCCATAAAGCCAATGTCTCTGCATACCAGAGAGAACAAAAAATTTTAACTCTAAAACTGGTGCCTGGACCTATACACAAAGCGTCATTATCACAAACACCCAGGGATCTCCTCAACACGGAAACGCAAATTCACACTCGCACTCACATCAGAGGTAGACCCTAAACCTGATACTTAACTTATCCTTTCTGAACAACAGCCCTAACCTCTATATTCAAAGCCTAGCCATGACTCTTGGACCTGCCCCTTCACCATAACCATTGGCATCACCTGCGCTTCATCGTAATCCTAATCTTCAATCCCGAACGTGCCCTCCCATCGGAGAGAAACTCGAAATTTTTCCATAAACCTATCCTTCTTCTACACCTTACAGAGCACAATAAACTTACTCTAGCCCTCGGCATTTTACCTGATCCAAAACCAACAGCCTCAATGTCTGTCTTGCCGCACCATAAGCCTGAAGCTCAAGGTGGCCCTCGCCCTCACTTCAGGGTCAGATGCAAACTCTAAATGTTACTCCACATTCCTGTAAATCTTCCTGAACACCTAACCCTATCCCTAGCGCGAAGCCTTGGACTAGATTCTTCACCTACAACATTGATGTCAACTAAGACACATCTTAACTCGGAGCCTGAATTTCACATTCTCAATCACAACGGAAGAGAACCCTTATTCTCTCGGTAACCGTCTCTTCCGCAGAGATTTTCTCTCACAGATAGCCCTAACCCTCTCCCAGGACCCTTTCACTGAACCGCTACCATCCGCATCGACGTCTGTCATTCGTTCCCACAACCCTGAAGCTCGTTCTGGCCACTGCCCTCTTGTCAGAGTCGGATCAGAACGCTAAATGTCACTCAATTTTCCGCAGACTCCTTACCTTACAACTAATGCCAACCCTATCCCTGGTGCCAGGATCTGACACTTCACCTTCATCATTGATGTCACACTCACTTCACCTTAAACCTTAAACTTATTCTTGCACAAAACCTCACATCAGAGGTGTATCCGAATTCTAACTGCAACCCTATCTCACCCGTACTCCGTATCGAACACATAACCCTAACCCTAGACCTGACCCTTGAACCAGAATCTTCACCTTCACCGTTGCTATCAACTATGACTCCCTTAATCCTCTGACTCGATCTCACACTCACACTCAATTCAGAATTTTTCGCAAATTCTGTCAATAACCATATTTTCTGCATAGACCTCACCTTACAGAAAACCCTAACCCTAGCCCCGGATCCTTAACCTGAATGCTCACCGTCAGCATTGGTGTCACCGATGCCACATCTTGATGATGAAGTCCAAGCTGGCCTTCACCCGCACGTCAGAGTAGGATGCTTAATCTAAACATAACCACATCCACCGCATGAACTTTAGACAATTGCCTAACCCTAACCCTAGCACATTCCTGTGACCTGAGCCTCCAAAATCATCCTGGACGTCACCCTTGCCTCACTGCGACTCAATTGGACAGTGGCCCTAAACTTGGAGAAGGACCCTCAGTCTAAACCTTACCAATTGCCTGCCCCTACAGCTTTCCAAAAACCTAACCCTAACACTACCCCTGGCTCGGGGTCCTGACACCTCACCTTGACCATTGACGTCATCCGTGCCTCACCATAAACCTGATCCACCATCTTGCGCACCCTGTCACATCAGACTCAGAAGCTAACTCTATCCGTAAAGAGAATGTTTCTGTATACCAGAGAGAACACAGAATTTTAACCCTGAAACTGATGCCTGGACCTGTATACAGAGTGTCAGCATCGGAGACACCCAGGGATCTCCCAACACGGCAACACAATTTCACAGTCACAGTCACATCAGAGCTAGACCTTAAGTCTTATAATTAACTTATTCTTTCTGTACTAGAGCCCGAACCAGTAATTCTAACCCTAGCCATGACTCTTGGACATGCCCCTTAATCGTAACCATTGGCATCACTCACGCTTCATCGTAACCCTTTACCTCTGTCCCGCACTTGCCCTCCCATCAGAGAGAAACCTGAAGCCTTTCCATAAACCTATCCTTCCTGTACACCTTACAGAACAAAACTAAACTTACTCTAGCCCTTGGGCCTATACCTGAACCGACACCATCAGCTTCAACGTCTGTCATGCCACACCATAAGCCTGAATCTCAAGGTCGCCGTCACCCTCACGTCAGGGACAGATGCGAACTCTAAATGTAACTGCATAATCCTGTCAATCTTACTGAACACCTAACCCTAACCCTAGTGCCAAGCCCTGGACTAGATTTTTCACCCGCAGGAATGATGTCAACTACGACACATCTTAATTCGGAGCTTGAATCTCACACTCGCACTGACATCAGAAGAGAACCCTAATTCTTTCGGAAACCGTCTTTTCCGCACTGATTTTCTCTTACAGATAACCCTAAGCGTATCCCAGGCCCCTTTCACTGAACCGCCACCATCAGCATCGACGTCTGTCATTCCTCCCCATAATCCTGAAGCTCGTTCTGGACGCTGCCCTCATGTCAGAGTCGGATCAGTACTCTAACTGTCACTCAATCTGCAGCATATTCCTTACCTTACAACTAATGCTGACCCTATCCCTGGTACCGGGATCTGACACTTCACCTTCATCATTGTTGTGACCCTCACTTCACCTTAAACTTAAACTTATTCTTGCACTCACCCTCACATCAGAGGCGGATCCGAATTCTAACTGCAACACTACCTCACCCGTACTCCTTATCAAACCCATAACCCTACCCTAGATCTGAACCTTGAATCAGATTATTCACCTTCATCGTTGCTACCCACTATGACACCCTTAATGGTGTGACTCGATCTCACACTCGCCCTCAATTTAGAATTGCACCCTAATTCTGTATATAACCATATTATCTGCATAAACCTGCATAGGCCTTTCTTTACAGAAAACTCTAACCCTAGAACAGGTTCCTTTACCTGCATGCTCACCACCAGCATTGATGTCACCGATGCCATACCTTAATGATGATGTGCAAACTGGCCTTCACCCACACGTCAGAGTAGGATCCTCTATCTAAACATAACCACATCCACGGCATAAACCAAAACAATTCCCTATCCCTAACCCTAGCACATACCTGTGGCCTGACCATCCATAATATCCATGGATGTGACCCTTGCCTCATTGAAAGCCTGCGACTGAATTGGACAGTTGCCCTAACCTTGCAGAAGGACCCTCAGTCTAAACGTACCAATATCCTGCCCCTACGGCTTTCCAAAATCCTAACCCTAACCCTAGCTCTGGCTCGTGGTCCTGACACCTCACCTTGACCATTTTGACGTCAACCATGCCTCACCATAAACCTGATCCACCATCTTGCACTCCCTTTCTCATCAGAACTAGAAGCCAACTCTATCCATAAAGACAATGTCTCTGCATACCAGAGAGAACAAAAAATTTTAACTCTAAAACTGGTGCCTGGACCTATACACAAAGCGTCATTATCACAAACACCCAGGGATCTCCTCAACACGGAAACGCAAATTCACACTCGCACTCACATCAGAGGTAGACCCTAACCCTAATACTTAACTTATCCTTTCTGCACAACAGCCCTAACCTCTATATTCAAAGCCTAGCCATGACTCTTGGACCTGCCCCTTCACCATAACCATTGGCATCACCTGCGCTTCATCGTAATCCTAATCTTCAATCCCGAACGTGCCCTCCCATCGGAGAGAAACTCGAAATTTTTCCATAAACCTATCCTTCTTCTACACCTTACAGAGCACAATAAACTTACTCTAGCCCTCGGCATTTTACCTGATCCAAAACCAACAGCCTCAATGTCTGTCTTGCCGCACCATAAGCCTGAAGCTCAAGGTGGCCCTCGCCCTCACTTCAGGGTCAGATGCAAACTCTAAATGTTACTCCACATTCCTGTAAATCTTCCTGAACACCTAACCCTAACCCTAGCGCGAAGCCTTGGACTAGATTCTTCACCTACAACATTGATGTCAACTAAGACACATCTTAACTCGGAGCCTGAATTTCACATTCTCAATCACAACGGAAGAGAACCCTTATTCTCTCGGTAACCGTCTCTTCCGCAGAGATTTTCTCCACAGATAGCCCTAAACCTCTCCCAGGACCCTTTCACTGAACCGCTAGCATCAGCAT
Organism: Manis javanica; assembly: GCF_040802235.1. Lineage (NCBI taxonomy): Eukaryota > Metazoa > Chordata > Mammalia > Pholidota > Manidae > Manis > Manis javanica. The sequence goes on along the minus strand of NC_133169.1, from coordinate 34,656,518 downwards.
CGACGTCTGTCATTCGTTCCCACAACCCTGAAGCTCGTTCTGGCCACTGCCCTCTTGTCAGAGTCGGATCAGAACGCTAAATGTCACTCAATTTTCCGCAGACTCCTTACCTTACAACTAATGCCAACCCTATCCCTGGTGCCAGGATCTGACACTTCACCTTCATCATTGATGTCACACTCACTTCACCTTAAACCTTAAACTTATTCTTGCACAAAACCTCACATCTGAGGTGTATCCGAATTCTAACTGCAACCCTATCTCACCCGTACTCCTTATCGAACACATAACCCTAACCCTAGACCTGACCCTTGAACCAGAATCTTCACCTTCACCGTTGCTATCAACTATGACTCCCTTAATCCTCTGACTCGATCTCACACTCACACTCAATTCAGAATTTTTCGCAAATTCTGTCAATAACCATATTTTCTGCATAGACCTCACCTTACAGAAAACCCTAACCCTAGCCCCGGATCCTTAACCTGAATTCTCACCGTCAGCATTGGTGTCACCGATGCCACATCTTGATGATGAAGTCCAAGCTGGCCTTCACCCACACGTCAGAGTAGGATGCTTAATCTAAACATAACCACATCCACCGCATAAACTTTAGACAATTGCCTAACCCTAACCCTAGCACATTCCTGTGACGTGAGCCTCCAAAATCATCATGGACGTCACCCTTGCCTCACTGCGACTCAATTGGACAGTTGCCCTAAACTTGGAAAAGGACCCTAAGTCTAAACGTACCAATTGCCTGCCCCTACAGCTTTCCAAAAACCTAACCCTAACACTACCCCTGGCTCGGGGTCCTGACACCTCACCTTGACCATTGACGTCATCCGTGCCTCACCATAAACCTGATCCACCATCTTGCGCACCCTGTCACATCAGACTCAGAAGCTAACTCTATCCGTAAAGAGAATGTTTCTGTATACCAGAGAGAACACAGAATTTTAACCCTGAAACTGATGCCTGGACCTGTATACAGAGTGTCAGCATCGGAGACACCCAGGGATCTCCCAACACGGCAACACAATTTCACAGTCACAGTCACATCAGAGCTAGACCTTAAGTCTTATAATTAACTTATTCTTTCTGTACTAGAGCCCGAACCAGTAATTCTAACCCTAGCCATGACTCTTGGACATGCCCCTTAATCGTAACCATTGGCATCACTCACGCTTCATCGTAACCCTTTACCTCTGTCCCGCACTTGCCCTCCCATCAGAGAGAAACCTGAAGCCTTTCCATAAACCTATCCTTCCTGTACACCTTACAGAACAAAACTAAACTTACTCTAGCCCTTGGGCCTATACCTGAACCGACACCATCAGCTTCAACGTCTGTCATGCCGCACCATAAGCCTGAATCTCAAGGTCGCCGTCACCCTCACGTCAGGGACAGATGCGAACTCTAAATGTAACTGCATAATCCTGTCAATCTTACTGAACACCTAACCCTAACCCTAGTGCCAAGCCCTGGACTAGATTTTTCACCCGCAGCAATGATGTCAACTACGACACATCTTAATTCGGAGCTTGAATCTCACACTCGCACTGACATCAGAAGAGAACCCTAATTCTTTCGGAAACCGTCTTTTCCGCACTGATTTTCTCTTACAGATAACCCTAAGCGTATCCCAGGCCCCTTTCACTGAACCGCCACCATCAGCATCGACGTCTGTCATTCCTCCCCATAATCCTGAAGCTCGTTCTGGACGCTGCCCTCATGTCAGAGTCGGATCAGTACTCTAACTGTCACTCAATCTGCAGCATATTCCTTACCTTACAACTAATGCTGACCCTATCCCTGGTACCGGGATCTGACACTTCACCTTCATCATTGTTGTGACCCTCACTTCACCTTAAACTTAAACTTATTCTTGCACTCACCCTCACATCAGAGGCGGATCCGAATTCTAACTGCAACACTACCTCACCCGTACTCCTTATCAAACCCATAACCCTACCCTAGATCTGAACCTTGAATCAGATTATTCACCTTCATCGTTGCTACCCACTATGACACCCTTAATGGTGTGACTCGATCTCACACTCGCCCTCAATTTAGAATTGCACCCTAATTCTGTATATAACCATATTATCTGCATAAACCTGCATAGGCCTTTCTTTACAGAAAACTCTAACCCTAGAACAGGTTCCTTTACCTGCATGCTCACCACCAGCATTGATGTCACCGATGCCATACCTTAATGATGATGTGCAAACTGGCCTTCACCCACACGTCAGAGTAGGATCCTCTATCTAAACATAACCACATCCACGGCATAAACCAAAACAATTCCCTATCCCTAACCCTAGCACATACCTGTGGCCTGACCATCCATAATATCCATGGATGTGACCCTTGCCTCATTGTAAGCCTGCGACTGAATTGGACAGTTGCCCTAACCTTGCAGATGGACCCTCAGTCTAAACGTACCAATATCCTGCCCCTACGGCTTTCCAAAATCCTAACCCTAACCCTAGCTCTGGCTCGTGGTCCTGACACCTCACCTTGACCATTTTGACGTCAACCATGCCTCACCATTAACCTGATCCACCATCTTGCACTCCCTTTCTCATCAGAACTAGAAGCCAACTCTATCCATAAAGCCAATGTCTCTGCATACCAGAGAGAACAAAAAATTTTAACTCTAAAACTGGTGCCTGGACCTATACACAAAGCGTCATTATCACAAACACCCAGGGATCTCCTCAACACGGAAACGCAAATTCACACTCGCACTCACATCAGAGGTAGACCCTAACCCTAATACTTAACTTATCCTTTCTGCACAACAGCCCTAACCTCTATATTCAAAGCCTAGCCATGACTCTTGGACCTGCCCCTTCACCATAACCATTGGCATCACCTGCGCTTCATCGTAATAATAATCTTCAATCCCGAACGTGCCCTCCCATCGGAGAGAAACTCGAAATTTTTCCATAAACCTATCCTTCTTCTACACTTTACAGAGCACAATAAACTTACGCTAGCCCTCGGCATTTTACCTGATCCAAAACCAACAGCCTCAATGTCTGTCTTGCCGCACCATAAGCCTGAAGCTCAAGGTGGCCCTCGCCCTCACTTCAGGGTCAGATGCAAACTCTAAATGTTACTCCACATTCCTGTAAATCTTACTGAACACCTAACCCTAACCCTAGCGCGAAGCCATGGACTAGATTCTTCACCTACAACATTGATGTCAACTAAGACACATCTTAACTCAGAGCCTGAATTTCACATTCTCAATCACAACGGAAGAGAACCCTTATTCTCTCGGTAACCGTCTCTTCCGCAGAGATTTTCTCTCACAGATAGCCCTAACCCTCTCCCAGGACCCTTTCACTGAACCGCTACCATCAGCATCGACGTCTGTCATTCGTTCCCACAACCCTGAAGCTCGTTCTGGCCACTGCCCTCTTGTCAGAGTCGGATCAGAACGCTAAATGTCACTCAATTTTCCGCAGACTCCTTACCTTACAACTAATGCCAACCCTATCCCTGGTGCCAGGATCTGACACTTCACCTTCATCATTGATGTCACACTCACTTCACCTTAAACCTTAAACTTATTCTTGCACAAAACCTCACATCAGAGGTGGATCCGAATTCTAACTGCAACCCTATCTCACCCGTACTCCTTATCGAACACATAACCCTAACCCTAGACCTGACCCTTGAACCAGAATCTTCACCTTCACCGTTGCTATCAACTATGACTCCCTTAATCCTCTGACTCGATCTCACACTCACACTCAATTCAGAATTTTTCGCAAATTCTGTCAATAACCATATTTTCTGCATAGACCTCACCTTACAGAAAACCCTAACCCTAGCCCCGGATCCTTAACCTGAATTCTCACCGTCAGCATTGGTGTCACCGATGCCACATCTTGATGATGAAGTCCAAGCTGGCCTTCACCCACACGTCAGAGTAGGATGCTTAATCTAAACATAACCACATCAACCGCATAAACTTTAGACAATTGCCTAACCCTAACCCTAGCACATTCCTGTGACGTGAGCCTCCAAAATCATCATGGACGTCACCCTTGCCTCACTGCGACTCAATTGGACAGTTGCCCTAAACTTGGAAAAGGACCCTCAGTCTAAACGTACCAATTGCCTGCCCCTACAGCTTTCCAAAAACCTAACCCTAACACTACCCCTGGCTCGGCGTCCTGACACCTCACCTTGACCATTGACGTCATCCATGCCTCACCATAAACCTGATCCACCATCTTGCGCACCCTGTCACATCAGACTCAGAAGCTAACTCTATCCGTAAAGAGAATGTTTCTGTATACCAGAGAGAACACAGAATTTTAACACTGAAACTGATGCCTGGACCTGTATACAGAGTGTCAGCATCGGAGACACCCAGGGATCTCCCAACACGGCAACACAATTTCACAGTCACAGTCACATCAGAGCTAGACCTTAAGTCTTATAATTAACTTATTCTTTCTGTACTAGAGCCCGAACCAGTAATTCTAACCCGAGCCATGACTCTTGGACATGCCCCTTAATCGTAACCATTGGCATCACTCACGCTTCATCGTAATCCTTTACCTCAATCCCGCACTTGCCCTCCCATCAGAGAGAAACCTGAAGCCTTTCCATAACCCTATCCTTCCTGTACACCTTACAGAACAAAACTAAACTTACTCTAGCCCTTGGGACTATACCTGAACCGACACCATCAGCTTCAACGTCTGTCATGCCGCACCATAAGCCTGAATCTCAAGGTCTCCGTCACCCTCACGTCAGGGACAGATGCGAACTCTAAATGTAACTGCATAATCCTGTCAATCTTACTGAACACCTAACCCTAACCCTAGTGCCAAGCCCTGGACTAGATTTTTCACCCGCAGCAATGATCTCAACTACGACACATCTTAATTCGGAGCTTGAATCTCACACTCGCACTGACATCAGAAGAGAACCCTAATTCTTTCGGAAACCGTCTTTTCCGCACTGATTTTCTCTTACAGATAACCCTAAGCGTATCCCAGGCCCCTTTCACTGAACCGCCACCATCAGCATCGACGTCTGTCATTCCTCCCCATAATCCTGAAGCTCGTTCTGGACGCTGCCCTCATGTCAGAGTCGGATCAGTACTCTAACTGTCACTCAATCTGCAGCATACTCCTTACCTTACAACTAATGCTGACCCTATCCCTGGTACCGGGATCTGACACTTCACCTTCATCATTGTTGTGACCCTCACTTCACCTTAAACTTAAACTTATTCTTGCACTCACCCTCACATCAGAGGCGGATCCGAATTCTAACTGCAACCCTACTTCACCCGTACTCCTTATCAAACCCATAACCCTACCCTAGATCTGAACCTTGAATCAGATTATTCACCTTCATCGTTGCTACCCACTATGACACCCTTAATGGTGTGACTCGATCTCACACTCGCCCTCAATTTAGAATTGCACCCTAATTCTGTCCATAACCATATTATCTGCATAAACCTGCATAGGCCTTTCCTTACAGAAAACTCTAACCCTAGAACAGGTTCCTTTACCTGCATGCTCACCACCAGCATTGATGTCACCGATGCCATACCTTAATGATGAAGTCCAAACTGGCCTTCACCCACACGTCAGAGTAGGATCCTCTATCTAAACATAACCACATCCACGGCATAAACCAAAACAATTCCCTATCCCTAACCCTAGCACATACCTGTGGCCTGACCATCCATAATCTCCATGGATGTGACCCTTGCCTCATTGTAAGCCTGCGACTGAATTGGACAGTTGCCCTAACCTTGCAGAAGGACCCTCAGTCTAAACGTACCAATACCCTGCCCCTACGGCTTTCTAAAATCCTTACCCTAACCCTAGCTCTGGCTTGTTGTCCTGACACCTCACCTTGACCATTTTGACGTCAACCATGCCTCCCCATAAACCTGATCCACCATCTTGCACTCCCTTTCTCATCAGAACTAGAAGCCAACTCTATCCATAAAGCCAATGTCTCTGCATACCAGAGAGAACAAAAAATTTTAACTCTAAAACTGGTGCCTGGACCTATACACAAAGCGTCATTATCACAAACACCCAGGGATCTCCTCAACACGGAAACGCAAATTCACACTCGCACTCACATCAGAGGTAGACCCTAACCCTAATAATTAACTTATCCTTTCTGCACAACAGCCCTAACCTCTATATTCAAAGCCTAGCCATGACTCTTGGACCTGCCCCTTCACCATAACCATTGGCATCACCTGCGCTTCATCGTAATCCTAATCTTCAATCCCGAACGTGCCCTCCCATCGGAGAGAAACTCGAAATTTTTCCATAAACCTATCCTTCTTCTACACCTTACAGAGCACAATAAACTTACTCTAGCCCTCGGCATTTTACCTGATCCAAAACCAACAGCCTCAATGTCTGTCTTGCCACACCATAAGCCTGAAGCTCAAGGTGGCCCTCGCCCTCACTTCACGGTAGGATGCAAACTCTAAATGTTACTCCACATTCCTGTAAATCTTTCTGAACACCTAACCCTAACCCTAGCGCGAAGCCTTGGACTAGATTCTTCACCTACAACATTGATGTCAACTAAGACACATCTTATCTCGGAGCCTGAATTTCACATTCTCAATCACAACAGAAGAGAACCCTTATTCTCTCGGTAACCGTCTCTTCCGCAGAGATTTTCTCTCACAGATAGCCCTAACCCTCTCCCAGGACCCTTTCACTGAACCATCAGCATCGACGTCTGTCATTCGTTCCCACAACCCTGAAGCTCGTTCTGGCCACTGCCCTCTTGTCAGAGTCGGATCAGGACGCTAAATGTCACTCAATTTTCCGCAGACTCCTTACCTTACAACTAATGCCAACCCTATCCCTGGTGCCAGGATCTGACACTTCACCTTCATCATTGATGTCACACTCACTTCACCTTAAACCTTAAACTTATTCTTGCACAAAACCTCACATCAGAGGTGGATCCGAATTCTAACTGCAACCCTGTCTCACCCGTACTCCTTATCGAACACATAACCCTAACCCTAGATCTGACCCTTGAACCAGAATCTTCACCTTCACCGTTGCTATCAACTATGACTCCCTTAATCCTCTGACTCGCTCTCACACTCACACTCAATTCAGAATTTTTCGCAAATACTGTCCATAACCATATTTTCTGCATAGACCTTTCCTTACAGAAAACCCTAACCCTAGCCCCGGATCCTTAACCTGAATGCTCACCGTCAGTATTGATGTCACCGATGCCACATCTTGATGATGAAGTCGAAGCTGGCCTTCACCCACACTTCAGAGTAGGAAGCTTAATCTAAACATAACTACATCCACCGCATAAACTTTAGACAATTACCTAACCCTAACCCTAGCACATTCCTGTGACATGAGCCTCCAAAATCATTGTGGACGTCACCCTTGCCTCACTGTGACTCAATTGGACAGTTTCCCTAAACTTGGAGAAGGACCCTCAGTCTAAACGTACCAATTGCCTGCCCCTACAGCTTTCCAAAAACCTAACCCTAACACTACCCCTGGCTCGGGGTCCTGACACCTCACCTTGACCACTGACGTCATCCATGCCTCACCATAAACCTGATCCACAATCTTGCGCACCCTGTCACATCAGACTCAGAAGCTAACTCTATCCGTAAAGAGAATGTTTCTGTATACCAGAGAGAACACAGAATTTTAACCCTGAAACTGATGCCTGGACCTGTATACAGAGTGTCAGCATCGGAGACATCCAGGGATCTCCCAACACGGAAACACAATTTCACAGTCACAGTCACATCAGAGCTAGACCTTAAGTCTTATAATTAACTTATTCTTTCTGTACTAGAGCCCGAACCAGTAATTCTAACTCTAGCCATGACTCTTGGACATGCCCCTTAATCGTAACCATTGGCATCACTCACGCTTCATCGTAAACCTTTACCTCAATCCCGCACTTGCCCTCCCATCAGAGAGAAACCTGAAGCCTTTCCATAACCCTATCCTTCCTGTACACCGTACAGAGCAAAACTAAACTTACTCTAGCCCTTGGGACTATACCTGAACCGACACCATCAGCTTCAACGTCTGTCATGCCGCACCATAAGCCTGAATCTCAAGGTCTCCGTCACCCTCACGTCAGGGACAGATGCGAACTCTAAATGTAACTGCATAATCCTGTCAATCTTACTGAACACCTAACCCTAACCCTAGTGCCAAGCCCTGGACTAGATTTTTCACCCGCAGCAATGATGTCAACTACGACACATCTTAATTCGTAGCTTGAATCTCACACTCGCACTGACATCAGAAGAGAACCCTAATTCTTTCGGAAACCGTCTTTTCCGCACTGATTTTCTCTTACAGATAACCCTAAGCGTATCCCAGGCCCCTTTCACTGAACCGCCACCATCAGCATCGACGTCTGTCATTCCTCCCCATAATCCTGAAGCTCTTTCTGGACGCTGCCCTCATGTCAGAGTCGGATCAGTACTCTAACTGTCACTCAATCTGCAGCATACTCCTTACCTTACAACTAATGCTGACCCTATCCCTGGTACCGGGATCTGACACTTCACCTTCATCATTGTTGTGACCCTCACTTCACCTTAAACTTAAACTTATTCTTGCACTCACCCTCACATCAGAGGCGGATCCGAATTCTAACTGCAACCCTACTTCACCCGTACTCCTTATCAAACCCATAACCCTACCCTAGATCTGAACCTTGAATCAGATTATTCACCTTCATCGTTGCTACCCACTATGACACCCTTAATGGTGTGACTCGATCTCACACTCGCCCTCAATTTAGAATTGCACCCTAATTCTGTCCATAACCATATTATCTGCATAAACCTGCATAGGCCTTTCCTTACAGAAAACTCTAACCCTAGAACAGGTTCCTTTACCTGCATGCTCACCACCAGCATTGATGTCACCGATGCCATACCTTAATGATGAAGTCCAAACTGGCCTTCACCCACACGTCAGAGTAGGATCCTCTATCTAAACATAACCACATCCACGGCATAAACTAAAACAATTCCCTATCCCTAACCCTAGCACATACCTGTGGCCTGACCATCCATAATCTCCATGGATGTGACCCTTGCCTCATTGTAAGCCTGCGACTGAATTGGACAGTTGCCCTAACCTTGCAGAAGGACCCTCAGTCTAAACGTACCAATACCCTGCCCCTACGGCTTTCCAAAATCCTTACCCTAACCCTAGCTCTGGCTCGTGGTCCTGACACCTCACCTTGACCATTTTGACGTCAACCATGCCTCACCATAAACCTGATCCACCATCTTGCACTCCCTTTCTCATCAGAACTAGAAGCCAACTCTATCCATAAAGCCAATGTCTCTGCATACCAGAGAGAACAAAAAATTTTAACTCTAAAACTGGTGCCTGGACCTATACACAAAGCGTCATTATCACAAACACCCAGGGATCTCCTCAACACGGAAACGCAAATTCACACTCGCACTCACATCAGAGGTAGACCCTAACCCTAATAATTAATTATCCTTTCTGCACAACAGCCCTAACCTCTATATTCAAAGCCTAGCCATGACTCTTGGACCTGCCCCTTCACCATAACCATTGCCATCACCTGCGCTTCATCGTAATCCTAATCTTCAATCCCGAACGTGCCCTCCCATCGGAGAGAAACTCGAAATTTTTCCATAAACCTATCCTTCTTCTACACCTTACAGAGCACAATAAACTTACTCTAGCCCTCGGCATTTTACCTGATCCAAAACCAACAGCCTCAATGTCTGTCTTGCCGCACCATAAGCCTGAAGCTCAAGGTGGCCCTCGCCCTCACTTCACGGTCAGATGCAAACTCTAAATGTTACTCCACATTCCTGTAAATCTTACTGAACACCTAACCCTAACCCTAGCGCGAAGCCTTGGACTAGATTCTTCACCTACAACATTGATGTCAACTAAGACACATCTTAACTCGGAGCCTGAATTTCACATTCTCAATCACAACAGAAGAGAACCCTTATTCTCTCGGTAACCGTCTCTTCCGCAGAGATTTTCTCTCACAGATAGCCCTAACCCTCTCCCAGGACCCTTTCACTGAACCGCTACCATCAGCATCGACGTCTGTCATTCGTTCCCACAAACCTGAAGCTCGTTCTGGCCACTGCCCTCTTGTCAGAGTCGGATCAGGACGCTAAATGTCACTCAATTTTCCGCAGACTCCTTACCTTACAACTAATGCCAACCCTATCCCTGGTGCCAGGATCTGACACTTCACCTTCATCATTGATGTCACACTCACTTCACCTTAAACCTTAAACTTATTCTTGCACAAAACCTCACATCAGAGGTGGATCCGAATTCTAACTGCAACCCTGTCTCACCCGTACTCCTTATCGAACACATAACCCTAACCCTAGATCTGACCCTTGAACCGGAATCTTCACCTTCACCGTTGCTATCAACTATGACTCCCTTAATCCTCTGACTCGCTCTCACACTCACACTCAATTCAGAATTTTTCGCAAATTCTGTCCATAACCATATTTTCTGCATAGACCTTTCCTTACAGAAAACCCTAACCCTAGCCCCGGATCCTTAACCTGAATGCTCACCGTCAGCATTGATGTCACCGATGCCACATCTTGATGATGAAGTCCAAGCTGGCCTTCACCCACACTTCAGAGTAGGAAGCTTAATCTAAACATAACTACATCCACCGCATAAACTTTAGACAATTACCTAACCCTAACCCTAGCACATTCCTGTGACCTGAGCCTCCAAAATCATTGTGGACGTCACCCTTGCCTCACTGTGACTCAATTGGACAGTTTCCCTAAACTTGGATAAGGACCCTCAGTCTAAACGTACCAATTGCCTGCCCCTACAGCTTTCCAAAAACCTAACCCTAACACTACCCCTGGCTCGGGGTCCTGACACCTCACCTTGACCACTGACGTCATCCATGCCTCACCATAAACCTGATCCACAGTCTTGCGCACCCTGTCACATCAGACTCAGAAGCTAACTCTATCCGTAAAGAGAATGTTTCTGTATACCAGAGAGAACACAGAATTTTAACCCTGAAACTGATGCCTGGACCTGTATACAGAGTGTCAGCATCGGAGACACCCAGGGATCTCCCAACACGGAAACACAATTTCACAGTCACAGTCACATCAGAGCTAGACCTTAAGTCTTATAATTAACTTATTCTTTCTGTACTAGAGCCCGAACCAGTAATTCTAACCCTAGCCATGACTCTTGGACATGCCCCTTAATCGTAACCATTGGCATCACTCATGCTTCATCGTAAACCTTTACCTCAATCCCACACTTGCCCTCCCATCAGAGAGAAACCTGAAGCCTTTCCATAACCCTATCCTTCCTGTACACCGTACAGAACAAAACTAAACTTACTCTAGCCCTTGGGACTATACCTGAACCGACACCATCAGCTTCAACGTCTGTCATGCCGCACCATAAGCCTGAATCTCAAGGTCTCCGTCACCCTCACGTCAGGGACAGATGCGAACTCTAAATGTAACTGCATAATCCTGTCAATCTTACTGAACACCTAACCCTAACCCTAGTGCCAAGCCCTGGACTAGATTTTTCACCCGCAGCAATGATGTCAACTACGACACATCTTAATTCGGAGCTTGAATCTCACACTCGCACTGACATCAGAAGAGAACCCTAATTCTTTCGGAAACCGTCTTTTCCGCACTGATTTTCTCTTACAGATAACCCTAAGCGTATCCCAGGCCCCTTTCACTGAACCGCCACCATCAGCATCGACGTCTGTCATTCCTCCCCATAATCCTGAAGCTCGTTCTGGACGCTGCCCTCATGTCAGAGTCGGATCAGTACTCTAACTGTCACTCAATCTGCAGCATACTCCTTACCTTACAACTAATGCTGACCCTATCCCTGGTACCGGGATCTGACACTTCACCTTCATCATTGTTGTGACCCTCACTTCACCTTAAACTTAAACTTATTCTTGCACTCACCCTCACATCAGAGGCGGATCCGAATTCTAACTGCAACCCTACTTCACCCGTACTCCTTATCAAACCCATAACCCTACCCTAGATCTGAACCTTGAATCAGATTATTCACCTTCATCGTTGCTACCCACTATGACACCCTTAATGGTGTGACTCGATCTCACACTCGCCCTCAATTTTGAATTGCACCCTAATTCTGTCCATAACCATATTATCTGCATAAACCTGCATAGTCCTTTCCTTACAGAAAACTCTAACCCTAGAACTGGTTCCTTTACCTGCATGCTCACCACCAGCATTGATGTCACCGATGCCATACCTTAATGATGAAGTCCAAACTGGCCTTCACCCACACGTCAGAGTAGGATCCTCTATCTAAACATAACCACATCCACGGCATAAACCAAAATAATTCCCTATCCATTACCCTAGCACATACCTGTGGCCTGACCATCCATAATCTCCATGGATGTGACCCTTGCCTCATTGTAAGCCTGCGACTGAATTGGACAGTTGCCCTAACCTTGCAGAAGGACCCTCAGTCTAAACGTACCAATACCCTGCCCCTACGGCTTTCCAAAATCCTAACCCTAAGCCTAGCCCTGGCTCGTGGTCCTGACACCTCACCTTGACCATTTTGACGTCAACCATGCCTCACCATAAACCTGATCCACCATCTTGCACTCCCTTTCTCATCAGAACTAGAAGGCAACTCTATCCATAAAGCCAATGTCTCTGCATACCAGAGAGAACAAAAAATTTTAACTCTAAAACTGGTGCCTGGACCTATACACAAAGCGTCATTATCACAAACACCCAGGGATCTCCTCAACACGGAAACGCAAATTCACACTCGCACTCACATCAGAGGTAGACCCTAACCCTAATAATTAATTATCCTTTCTGCACAACAGCCCTAACCTCTATATTCAAAGCCTAGCCATGACTCTTGGACCTGCCCCTTCACCATAACCATTGCCATCACCTGCGCTTCATCGTAATCCTAATCTTCAATCCCGAACGTGCCCTCCCATCGGAGAGAAACTCGAAATTTTTCCATAAACCTATCCTTCTTCTACACCTTACAGAGCACAATAAACTTACTCTAGCCCTCGGCATTTTACCTGATCCAAAACCAACAGCCTCAATGTCTGTCTTGCCGCACCATAAGCCTGAAGCTCAAGGTGGCCCTCGCCCTCACTTCACGGTCAGATGCAAACTCTAAATGTTACTCCACATTCCTGTAAATCTTACTGAACACCTAACCCTAACCCTAGCGCGAAGCCTTGGACTAGATTCTTCACCTACAACATTGATGTCAACTAAGACACATCTTAACTCGGAGCCTGAATTTCACATTCTCAATCACAACAGAAGAGAACCCTTATTCTCTCGGTAACCGTCTCTTCCGCAGAGATTTTCTCTCACAGATAGCCCTAACCCTCTCCCAGGACCCTTTCACTGAACCGCTACCATCAGCATCGACGTCTGTCATTCGTTCCCACAACCCTGAAGCTCGTTCTGGCCACTGCCCTCTTGTCAGAGTCGGATCAGGACGCTAAATGTCACTCAATTTTCCGCAGACTCCTTACCTTACAACTAATGCCAACCCTATCCCTGGTGCCAGGATCTGACACTTCACCTTCATCATTGATGTCACACTCACTTCACCTTAAACCTTAAACTTATTCTTGCACAAAACCTCACATCAGAGGTGGATCCGAATTCTAACTGCAACCCTGTCTCACCCGTACTCCTTATCGAACACATAACCCTAACCCTAGATCTGACCCTTGAACCAGAATCTTCACCTTCACCGTTGCTATCAACTATGACTCCCTTAATCCTCTGACTCGCTCTCACACTCACACTCAATTCAGAATTTTTCGCAAATTCTGTCCATAACCATATTTTCTGCATAGACCTTTCCTTACAGAAAACCCTAACCCTAGCCCCGGATCCTTAACCTGTATGCTCACCGTCAGCATTGATGTCACCGATGCCACATCTTGATGATGAAGTCCAAGCTGGCCTTCACCCACACTTCAGAGTAGGAAGCTTAATCTAAACATAACTACATCCACCGCATAAACTTTAGACAATTACCTAACCCTAACCCTAGCACATTCCTGTGACCTGAGCCTCCAAAATCATTATGGACGTCACCCTTGCCTCACTGTGACTCAATTGGACAGTTTCCCTAAACTTGGAGAAGGACCCTCAGTCTAAACGTACCAATTGCCTGCCCCTACAGCTTTCCAAAAACCTAACCCTAACACTACCCCTGGCTCGGGGTCCTGACACCTCACCTTGACCACTGACGTCATCCATGCCTCACCATAAACCTGATCCACAATCTTGCGCACCCTGTCACGTCAGACTCAGAAGCTAACTCTATCCGTAAAGAGAATGTTTCTGTATACCAGAGAGAACACAGAATTTTAACCCTGAAACTGATGCCTGGACCTGTATACAGAGTGTCAGCATCGGAGACACCCAGGGATCTCCCAACACGGAAACACAATTTCACAGTCACAGTCACATCAGAGCTAGACCTTAAGTCTTATAATTAACTTATTCTTTCTGTACTAGAGCCCGAACCAGTAATTCTAATCCTAGCCATGACTCTTGGACATGCCCCTTAATCGTAACCATTGGCATCACTCACGCTTCATCGTAACCCTTTACCTCAATCCCGCACTTGCCCTCCCATCAGAGAGAAACCTGAAGCCTTTCCATAACCCTATCCTTCCTGTACACCTTACAGAACAAAACTAAACTTACTCTAGCCCTTGGGACTATACCTGAACCGACACCATCAGCTTCAACGTCTGTCATGCCGCACCATGAGCCTGAATCTCAAGGTCGCCGTCACCCTCACGTCAGGGACAGATGCGAACTCTAAATGTAACTGCATAATCCTGTCAATCGTACTGAACACCTAACCCTAACCCTAGTGCCAAGCCCTGGACTAGATTTTTCATCCGCAGCAATGATGTCAACTACGACACATCTTAATTCGGAGCTTGAATCTCACACTCGCACTGACATCAGAAGAGAACCCTAATTCTTTCGGAAACCGTCTTTTCCGCACTGATTTTCTCTTACAGATTACCCTAAGCGTATCCCAGGCCCCTTTCACTGAACCGCCACCATCAACATCGACGTCTGTCATTCCTCCCCATAATCCTGAAGCTCGTTCTGGACGCTGCCCTCATGTCAGATTCGGATCAGTACTCTTACTGTCACACAATCTGCAGCATACTCCTTATCTTAACAACTAATGCTGACCCTATCCCTGGTACCGGGATCTGACACTTCACCTTCATCATTGTTGTGACCCTCACTTCACCTTAAACTTAAACTTATTCTTGCACTCACCCTCACATCAGAGGCGGATCCGAATTCTAACTGCAACCCTACTTCACCCGTACTCCTTATCAAACCCATAACCCTACCCTAGATCTGAACCTTGAATCAGATTATTCACCTTCATCGTTGCTACCCACTCTGACACCCTTAATGGTGTGACTCGATCTCACACTCGCCCTCAATTTAGAATTGCACCCTAATTCTGTCCATAACCATATTATCTGCATAAACCTGCATAGGCCTTTCCTTACAGAAAACTCTAACCCTAGAACAGGTTCCTTTACCTGCATGCTCACCACCAGCATTGATGTCACCGATGCCATACCTTAATGATGAAGTCCAAACTGGCCTTCACCCACACGTCAGAGTAGGATCCTCTATCTAAACATAACCACATCCACGTCATAAACTAAAACAATTCCCTATCCCTAACCCTAGCACATACCTCTGGCCTGACAATCCATAATCTCCATGGATGTGACCCTTGCCTCATTGTAAGCCTGCGACTGAATTGGACAGTTGCCCTAACCTTGCATAAGGACCCTCAGTCTAAACGTACCAATACCCTGCCCCTACGGCTTTCCAAAATCCTAACCCTAACCCTAGCCCTGGCTCGTGGTCCTGACACCTCACCTTGACCATTGACGTCAACCATGCCTCACCATAAACCTGATCCACCATCTTGCACTCCCTTTCTCATCAGAACTAGAAGCCAACTCTATCCATAAAGCCAATGTCTCTGCATACCAGAGAGAACAAAAAATTTTAACTCTAAAACTGGTGCCTGGACCTATACACAAAGCGTCATTATCACAAACACCCAGGGATCTCCTCAACACGGAAACGCAAATTCACACTCACGCTCACATCAGAGGTAGACCCTAACCCTAATAATTAACTTATCCTTTCTGCACAACAGCCCTAACCTCTATATTCAAAGCCTAGCCATGACTCTTGGACCTGCCCCTTCACCATAACCGTTGGGATCACCTGCGCTTCATCGTAATCCTAATCTTCAATCCCGAACGTGCCCTCCCATCGGAGAGAAACTCGAAATTTTTCCATAAACCTATATTTCTTCTACACCTTACAGAGCGCAATAAACTTACTCTAGCCCTCGGCATTTTACCTGATCCAAAACCAACAGCCTCAATGTCTGTCTTGCCGCACCATAAGCCTGAAGCTCAAGGTGGCCCTCGCCCTCACTTCAGGGTCAGATGCAAACTCTAAATGTTACTCCACATTCCTGTAAATCTTCCTGAACACCTAACCCTAACCCTAGCGCGAAGCCTTGGACTAGATTCTTCACCTACAACATTGATGTCAACTAAGACACATCTTAACTCGGGGCCTGAATTTCACATTCTCAATCACAACAGAAGAGAACCCTTATTCTCTCGGTAACCGTC
This sequence comes from Manis javanica, assembly GCF_040802235.1. Lineage (NCBI taxonomy): Eukaryota > Metazoa > Chordata > Mammalia > Pholidota > Manidae > Manis > Manis javanica. Next base: position 34,639,715 of record NC_133169.1, on the reverse strand, counting down.
TCTTCCGCAGAGATTTTCTCTCACAGATAGCCCTAACCCTCTCCCAGGACCCTTTCACTGAACCGCTACCATCAGCATCGACGTCTGTCATTCGTTCCCACAACCCTGAAGCTCGTTCTGGCCACTGCCCTCTTGTCAGAGTCGGATCAGAACGCTAAATGTCACTCAATTTTCCGCAGACTCCTTACCTTACAACTAATGCCAACCCTATCCCTGGTGCCAGGATCTGACACTTCACCTTCATCATTGATGTCACACTCACTTCACCTTAAACCTTAAACTTATTCTTGCACAAAACCTCACATCAGAGGTGGATCCGAATTCTAACTGCAACCCTATCTCAACCGTACTCCTTATCGAACACATAACCCTAACACTAGACCTGACCCTTGAACCAGAATCTTCACCTTCTCCGTTGCTATCAACTATGAGTCCCTCAATCCTCTGACTCGATCTCACACTCACACTCAATTCAGAATTTTTCGCAAATTCTGTCCATAACCATATTTTCTGCATAGACCTTTCCTTACAGAAAACCCTAACCCTAGCCCCGGATCCTTAACCTGAATGCTCACCATCAGCATTGGTGTCACCGATGCCACATATTGATGATGAAGTCCAAGCTGGCCTTCACCCACTCGTCAGAGAAGGATGCTTAATCTAAACACAACCACATCCACCGCATAAACTTTAGACAATTGCCTAACCCTAAACCTAGCACATTCCTGTGACCTGAGCCTCCAAAATCATCATGGACGTCACCCTTTCCTCACTGCGACTCAATTGGACAGTGGCCCTAAACTTGGAGAAGGACCCTCAGTCTAAACGTACCAATTGCCTGCCCCTACAGCTTTCCAAAAACCTAACCCTAACACTACCCCTGGCTCGGGGTCATGACAACTCACCTTGACCATTGACGTCATCCGTGCCTCACCATAAACCTGATCCACCATCTTGCGCACCCTGTCACATCAGACTCAGAAGCTAACTCTATCCGTAAAGAGAATGTTTCTGTATACCAGAGAGAACACAGAATTTTAACCCTGAAACTGATGCCTGGACCTGTATACAGAGTGTCAGCATCGGAGACACCCAGGGATCTCCCAACACGGAAACACAATTTCACAGTCACAGTCACATCAGAGCTAGACCTTAAGTCTTATAATTAACTTATTCTTTCTGTACTAGAGCCCGAACCAGTAATTCTAACCCTAGCCATGACTCTTGGACATGCCCCTTAATCGTAACCATTGGCATCACTCACGCTTCATCGTAACCCTTTACCTCAATCCCGCACTTGCCCTCCCATCAGAGAGAAACCTGAAGCCATTCCATAACCCTATCCTTCCTGTACACCTTACAGAACAAAACTAAACTTACTCTAGCCCTTGGGACTATACCTGAACCGACACCATCAGCTTCAACGTCTGTCATGCCGCACCATAAGCCTGAATCTCAAGGTCGCCGTCACCCTCACGTCAGGGACAGATGCGAACTCTAAATGTAACTGCATAATCCTGTCAATCGTACTGAACACCTAACCCTAACCCTAGTGCCAAGCCCTGGACTAGATTTTTCACCCGCAGCAATGATGTCAACTACGACACATCTTAATTCGGAGCTTGAATCTCACACTCGCACTGACATCAGAAGAGAACCCTAATTCTTTCGGAAACCGTCTTTTCCGCACTGATTTTCTCTTACAGATAACCCTAAGCGTATCCCAGGCCCCTTTCACTGAAACGCCACCATCAGCATCGACGTCTGTCATTCCTCCCCATAATTCTGAAGCTCGTTCTGGACGCTGCCCTCATGTCAGAGTCGGATCAGTACTCTAACTGTCACTCAATCTGCAGCATACTCCTTACCTTACAACTAATGCTGACCCTATCCCTGGTACCGGGGTCTGACACGTCACCTTCATCATTGTTGTGACCCTCACTTCACCTTAAACTTAAACTTATTCTTGCACTCACCCTCACATCAGAGGCGGATTCGAATTCTAACTGCAACCCTACTTCACCCGTACTCCTTATCAAACCCATAACCCTACCCTAGATCTGAACCTTGAATCAGATTATTCACCTTCATCGTTGCTACCCACTCTGACACCCTTAATGGTGTGACTCGATCTCACACTCGCCCTCAATTTAGAATTGCACCCTAATTCTGTCCATAACCATATTATCTGCATAAACCTGCATAGGCCTTTCCTTACAGAAAACGCTAACCCTAGAACAGGTTCCTTTACCTGCATGCTCACCACCAGCATTGATGTCACCGATGCCATACCTTAATGATGAAGTCCAAACTGGCCTTCACCCACACGTCAGAGTAGGATCCTCTATCTAAACATAACCACATCCACGGCATAAACTAAAACAATTCCCTATCCCTAACCCTAGCACATACCTCTGGCCTGACAATCCATAATCTCCATGGATGTGACCCTTGCCTCATTGTAAGCCTGCGACTGAATTGGACAGTTGCCCTAACGTTGCATAAGGACCCTCAGTCTAAACGTACCAATACCCTGCCCCTATGGCTTTCCAAAATCCTAACCCTAACCCTAGCCCTGGCTCGTGGTCCTGACACCTCACCTTGACCATTGACGTCAACCATGCCTCACCATAAACCTGATCCACCATCTTGCACTCCCTTTCTCATCAGAACTAGAAGCCAACTCTATCCATAAAGCCAATGTCTCTGCATACCAGAGAGAACAAAAAATTTTAACTCTAAAACTGGTGCCTGGACCTATACACAAAGCGTCATTATCACAAACACCCAGGGATCTCCTCAACACGGAAACGCAAATTCACACTCACGATCACATCAGAGGTAGACCCTAACCCTAATAATTAACTTATCCTTTCTGCACAACAGCCCTAACCTCTATATTCAAAGCCTAGCCATGACTCTTGGACCTGCCCCTTCACCATAACCGTTGGGATCACCTGCGCTTCATCGTAATCCTAATCTTCAATCCCGAACGTGCCCTCCCATCGGAGAGAAACTCGAAATTTTTCCATAAACCTATATTTCTTCTACACCTTACAGAGCACAATAAACTTACTCTAGCCCTCGGCATTTTACCTGATCCAAAACCAACAGCCTCAATGTCTGTCTTGCCGCACCATAAGCCTGAAGCTCAAGGTGGCCCTCGCCCTCACTTCAGGGTCAGATGCAAACTCTAAATGTTACTCCACATTCCTGTAAATCTTCCTGAACACCTAACCCTAACCCTAGCGCGAAGCCTTGGACTAGATTCTTCACCTACAACATTGATGTCAACTAAGACACATCTTAACTCGGGGCCTGAATTTCACATTCTCAATCACAACAGAAGAGAACCCTTATTCTCTCGGTAACCGTCTCTTCCGCAGAGATTTTCTCTCACAGATAGCCCTAACCCTCTCCCAGGACCCTTTCACTGAACCGCTACCATCAGCATCGACGTCTGTCATTCGTTCCCACAACCCTGAAGCTCGTTCGGGCCACTGCCCTCTTGTCAGAGTCGGATCAGAACGCTAAATGTCACTCAATTTTCCGCAGACTCCTTACCTTACAACTAATGCCAACCCTATCCCTGGTGCCAGGATCTGACACTTCACCTTCATCATTGATGTCACACTCACTTCACCTTAAACCTTAAACTTATTCTTGCACAAAACCTCACATCAGAGGTGGATCCGAATTCTAACTGCAACCCTATCTCACCCGTACTCCTTATCGAACACATAACCCTAACACTAGACCTGACCCTTGAACCAGAATCTTCACCTTCTCCGTTGCTATCAACTATGAGTCCCTTAATCCTCTGACTCGATCTCACACTCACACTCAATTCAGAATTTTTCGCAAATTCTGTCCATAACCATATTTTCTGCATAGACCTTTCCTTACAGAAAACCCTAACCCTAGCCCCGGATCCTTAACCTGAATGCTCACCATCAGCATTGGTGTCACCGATGCCACATCTTGATGATGAAGTCCAAGCTGGCCTTCACCCACTCGTCAGAGAAGGATGCTTAATCTAAACACAACCACATCCACCGCATAAACTTTAGACAATTGCCTAACCCTAAACCTAGCACATTCCTGTGACCTGAGCCTCCAAAATCATCATGGACGTCACCCTTGCCTCACTGCGACTCAATTGGACAGTGGCCCTAAACTTGGAGAAGGACCCTCAGTCTAAACGTACCAATTGCCTGCCCCTACAGCTTTCCAAAAACCTAACCCTAACACTACCCCTGGCTCGGGGTCCTGACACCTCACCTTGACCATTGACGTCATCCGTGCCTCACCATAAACCTGATCCACCATCTTGCGCACCCTGTCACATCAGACTCAGAAGCTAACTCTATCCGTAAAGAGAATGTTTCTGTATACCAGAGAGAACACAGAATTTTAACCCTGAAACTGATGCCTGGACCTGTATACAGAGTGTCAGCATCGGAGACACCCAGGGATCTCCCAACACGGCAACACAATTTCACAGTCACAGTCACATCAGAGCTAGACCTTAAGTCTTATAATTAACTTATTCTTTCTGTACTAGAGCCCGAACCAGTAATTCTAACCCTAGCCATGACTCTTGGACATGCCCCTTAATCGTAACCATTGGCATCACTCACGCTTCATCGTAACCCTTTACCTCAATCCCGCACTTGCCCTCCCATCAGAGAGAAACCTGAAGCCATTCCATAACCCTATCCTTCCTGTACACCTTACAGAACAAAACTAAACTTACTCTAGCCCTTGGGACTATACCTGAACCGACACCATCAGCTTCAACGTCTGTCATGCCGCATCATAAGCCTGAATCTCAAGGTCGCCGTCACCCTCACGTCAGGGACAGATGCGAACTCTAAATGTAACTGCATAATCCTGTCAATCGTACTGAACACCTAACCCTAACCCTAGTGCCAAGCCCTGGACTAGATTTTTCACCCGCAGCAATGATGTCAACTACGACACATCTTAATTCGGAGCTTGAATCTCACACTCGCACTGACATCAGAAGAGAACCCTAATTCTTTCGGAAACCGTCTTTTCCGCACTGATTTTCTCTTACAGATAACCCTAAGCGTATCCCAGGCCCCTTTCACTGAAACGCCACCATCAGCATCGACGTCTGTCATTCCTCCCCATAATTCTGAAGCTCGTTCTGGACGCTGCCCTCATGTCAGAGTCGGATCAGTACTCTAACTGTCACTCAATCTGCAGCATACTCCTTACCTTACAACTAATGCTGACCCTATCCCTGGTACAGCGGTCTGACACGTCACCTTCATCATTGTTGTGACCCTCACTTCACCTTAAACTTAAACTTATTCTTGCACTCACCCTCACATCAGAGGCGGATTCGAATTCTAACTGCAACCCTACTTCACCCGTACTCCTTATCAAACCCATAACCCTACCCTAGATCTGAACCTTGAATCAGATTATTCACCTTCATCGTTGCTACCCACTCTGACACCCTTAATGGTGTGACTCGATCTCACACTCGCCCTCAATTTAGAATTGCACCCTAATTCTGTCCATAACCATATTATCTGCATAAACCTGCATAGGCCTTTCCTTACAGAAAACTCTAACCCTAGAACAGGTTCCTTTACCTGCATGCTCACCACCAGCATTGATGTCACCGATGCCATACCTTAATGATGAAGTCCAAACTGGCCTTCACCCACACGTCAGAGTAGGATCCTCTATCTAAACATAACCACATCAACGGCATAAACTAAAACAATTCCCTATCCCTAACCCTAGCACATACCTCTGGCCTGACAATCCATAATCTCCATGGATGTGACCCTTGCCTCATTGTAAGCCTGCGACTGAATTGGACAGTTGCCCTAACCTTGCATAAGGACCCTCAGTCTAAATGTACCAATACCCTGCCCCTACGGCTTTCCAAAATCCTAACCCTAACCCTAGCCCTGGCTCGTGGTCCTGACACCTCACCTTGACCATTGACGTCAACCATGCCTCACCATAAACCTGATCCACCATCTTGCACTCCCTTTCTCATCAGAACTAGAAGCCAACTCTATCCATAAAGCCAATGTCTCTGCATACCAGAGAGAACAAAAAATTTTAACTCTAAACTGGTGCCTGGACCTATACACAAAGCGTCATTATCACAAACACCCAGGGATCTCCTCAACACGGAAACGCAAATTCACACTCACGCTCACGTCAGAGGTAGACCCTAACCCTAATAATTAACTTATCCTTTCTGCACAACAGCCCTAACCTCTATATTCAAAGCCTAGCCATGACTCTTGGACCTGCCACTTCACCATAACCGTTGGGATCACCTGCGCTTCATCGTAATCCTAATCTTCAATCCCGAACGTGCCCTCCCATCGGAGAGAAACTCGAAATTTTTCCATAAACCTATACTTCTTCTACACCTTACAGAGCACAATAAACTTACTCTAGCCCTCGGCATTTTACCTGATCCAAAACCAACAGCCTCAATGTCTGTCTTGCCGCACCATAAGCCTGAAGCTCAAGGTGGCCCTCGCCCTCACTTCAGGGTCAGATGCAAACTCTAAATGTTACTCCACATTCCTGTAAATCTTCCTGAACACCTAACCCTAACCCTAGCGTGAAGCCTTGGACTAGATTCTTCACCTACAACATTGATGTCAACTAAGACACATCTTAACTCGGAGCCTGAATTTCACATTCTCAATCACAACAGAAGAGAACCCTTATTCTCTCGGTAACCGTCTCTTCCGCAGAGATTTTCTCTCACAGATAGCCCTAACCCTCTCCCAGGACCCTTTCACTGAACCGCTACCATCAGCATCGACGTCTGTCATTCGTTCCCACAACCCTGAAGCTCGTTCTGGCCACTGCCCTCTTGTCAGAGTCGGATCAGAACGCTAAATGTCACTCAATTTTCCGCAGACTCCTTACCTTACAACTAATGCCAACCCTATCCCTGGTGCCAGGATCTGACACTTCACCTTCATCATTGATGTCACACTCACTTCACCTTAAACCTTAAACTTATTCTTGCACAAAACCTCACATCAGAGGTGGATCCGAATTCTAACTGCAACCCTATCTCACCCGTACTCCTTATCGAACACATAACCCTAACACTAGACCTGACCCTTGAACCAGAATCTTCACCTTCTCCGTTGCTATCAACTATGAGTCCCTTAATCCTCTGACTCGATCTCACACTCACACTCAATTCAGAATTTTTCGCAAATTCTGTCCATAACCATATTTTCTGCATAGACCTTTCCTTACAGAAAACCCTAACCCTAGCCCCGGATCCTTAACCTGAATGCTCACCGTCAGCATTGGTGTCACCGATGCCACATCTTGATGATGAAGTCCAAGCTGGCCTTCACCCACACGTCAGAGTAGGATGCTTAATCTAAACATAACCACATCCACCGCATAAACTTTAGACAATTGCCTAACCCTAAACCTAGCACATTCCTGTGACCTGAGCCTCCAAAATCATCATGGACGTCACCCTTGCCTCACTGCGACTCAATTGGACAGTGGCCCTAAACTTGGAGAAGGACCCTCAGTCTAAACGTACCAATTGCCTGCCCCTACAGCTTTCCAAAAACCTAACCCTAACACTACCCCTGGCTCGGGGTCCTGACACCTCACCTTGACCATTGACGTCATCTGTGCCTCACCATAAACCTGATCCACCATCTTGCGCACCCTGTCACATCAGACTCAGAAGCTAACTCTATCCGTAAAGAGAATGTTTCTGTATACCAGAGAGAACACAGAATTTTAACCCTGAAACTGATGCCTGGACCTGTATACAGAGTGTCAGCATCGGAGACACCCAGGGATCTCCCAACATGGAAACACAATTTCACAGTCACAGTCACATCAGAGCTAGACCTTAAGTCTTATAATTAACTTATTCTTTCTGTACTAGAGCCCAAACCAGTAATTCTAACCCTAGCCATGACTCTTGGACATGCCCCTTAATCGTAACCATTGGCATCACTCACGCTTCATCGTAACCCTTTACCTCAATCCCGCACTTGCCCTCCCATCAGAGAGAAACCTGAAGCCTTTCCATAACCCTATCCTTCCTGTACACCTTACAGAACAAAACTAAACTTACTCTAGCCCTTGGGACTATACCTGAACCGACACCATCAGCTTCAACGTCTGTCATGCCGCACCATGAGCCTGAATCTCAAGGTCGCCGTCACCCTCACGTCAGGGACAGATGCGAACTCTAAATGTAACTGCATAATCCTGTCAATCGTACTGAACACCTAACCCTAACCCTAGTGCCAAGCCCTGGACTAGATTTTTCACCCGCAGCAATGATGTCAACTACGACACATCTTAATTCGGAGCTTGAATCTCACACTCGCACTGACATCAGAAGAGAACCCTAATTCTTTCGGAAACCGTCTTTTCCGCACTGATTTTCTCTTACAGATAACCCTAAGCGTATCCCAGGCCCCTTTCACTGAACCGCCACCATCAGCATCGACGTCTGTCATTCCTCCCCATAATCCTGAAGCTCGTTCTGGACGCTGCCCTCATGTCAGATTCGGATCAGTACTCTAACTGTCACTCAATCTGCAGCATACTCCTCACCTTAACAACTAATGCTGACCCTATCCCTGGTATCGGGATCTGACACTTCACCTTCATCATTGCTGTGACCCTCACTTCACCTTAAACTTAAACTTACTCTTTCACTCACCCTCACATCAGAGGCGGATCCGAATTCTAACTGCAACCCTACTTCACCCGTACTCCTTATCAAACCCATAACCCTACCCTAGATCTGAACCTTGAATCAGATTATTCACCTTCATCGTTGCTACCCACTATGACACCCTTAATGGTGTGACTCGATCTCACACTCGGCCTCAATTTAGAATTGCACCCCAATTCTGTCCATAACCATATTATCTGCATAAACCTGCATAGGCCTTTCCTTACAGAAAACTCTAACCCTAGAACAGGTTCCTTTAACTGCATGCTCACCACCAGCATTGATGTCACCGATGCCATACCTTAATGATGAAGTCCAAACTGGCCTTCACCCACACGTCAGAGTAGGAAACTCTATCTAAACATAACCACATCCACGGCATAAACTAAAACAATTCCCTATCCCTATCCCTAGCACATACCTGTGGCCTGACCATCCATAATCTCCATGGATGTGACCCTTGCCTCATTGTAAGCCTGCGACTGAATTGGACAGTTTGCCTAACCTTGCAGAAGGACCCTCAGTCTAAACGTACCAATACCCTGCCCCTACGGCTTTCCAAGATCCTAACCCAAACCCTAGCCCTGGCTCGTGGTCCTGACACCTCACCTTGACCATTGACGTCAACCATGCCTCACCATAAACCTGATCCACCATCTTGCACTCCCTTTCTCATCAGAACTAGAAGCCAACTCTATCCATAAAGCCAATGTCTCTGCATACCAGAGAGAACAAAAAATTTTAACTCTAAAACTGGTGCCTGGACCTATACACAAAGCATCATTATCACAAACACCCAGGGATCTCCTCAACACGGAAACGCAAATTCACACTCGCGCTCACATCAGAGGTAGACCCTAACCCTAATAATTAACTTATCCTTTCTGCACAACAGCCCTAACCTCTATATTCAAAGCCTAGCCATGACTCTTGGACCTGCCCCTTCACCATAACCGTTGGCATCACCTGCGCTTCATCGTAATCCTAATCTTCAATCCCGAACGTGCCCTCCCATCGGAGAGAAACTCGAAATTTTTCCATAAACCTATCCTTCTTCTACACCTTACAGAGCACAATAAACTTACTCTAGCCCTCGGCATTTTACCTGATCCAAAACCAACAGCCTCAATGTCTGTCTTGCCGCACCATAAGCCTGAAGCTCAAGGTGGCCCTCGCCCTCACTTCACGGTCAGATGCAAACTCTAAATGTTACTCCACATTCCTGTAAATCTTACTGAACACCTAACCCTAACCCTAGCGCGAAGCCTTGGACTAGATTCTTCACCTACAACATTGATGTCAACTAAGACACATCTTAACTCGGAGCCTGAATTTCACATTCTCAATCACAACAGAAGAGAACCCTTATTCTCTCGGTAACCGTCTCTTCCGCAGAGATTTTCTCTCACAGATAGCCCTAACCCTCTCCCAGGACCCTTTCACTGAACCGCTACCATCAGCATCGACGTCTGTCATTCGTTCCCACAACCCTGAAGCTCGTTCTGGCCACTGCCCTCTTGTCAGAGTCGGATCAGAACGCTAAATGTCACTCAATTTTCCGCAGACTCCTTACCTTACAACTAATGCCAACCCTATCCCTGGTGCCAGGATCTGACACTTCACCTTCATCATTGATGTCACACTCACTTCACCTTAAACCTTAAACTTATTCTTGCACAAAACCTCACATCAGAGGTGGATCCGAATTCTAACTGCAACCCTATCTCACCCGTACTCCTTATCGAACACATAACCCTAACACTAGACCTGACCCTTGAACCAGAATCTTCACCTTCTCCGTTGCTATCAACTATGAGTCCCTTAATCCTCTGACTCGATCTCACACTCACACTCAATTCAGAATTTTTCGCAAATTCTGTCCATAACCATATTTTCTGCATAGACCTTTCCTTACAGAAAACCCTAACCCTAGCCCCGGATCCTTAACCTGAATGCTCACCGTCAGCATTGGTGTCACCGATGCCACATCTTGATGATGAAGTCCAAGCTGGCCTTCACCCACACGTCAGAGTAGGATGCTTAATCTAAACATAACCACATCCACCGCATAAACTTTAGACAATTGCCTAACCCTAAACCTAGCACATTCCTGTGACCTGAGCCTCCAAAATCATCATGGACGTCACCCTTGCCTCACTGCGACTCAATTGGACAGTGGCCCTAAACTTGGAGAAGGACCCTCAGTCTAAACGTACCAATTGCCTGCCCCTACAGCTTTCCAAAAACCTAACCCTAACACTACCCCTGGCTCGGGGTCCTGACACCTCACCTTGACCATTGACGTCATCCGTGCCTCACCATAAACCTGATCCACCATCTTGCGCACCCTGTCACATCAGACTCAGAAGCTAACTCTATCCGTAAAGAGAATGTTTCTGTATACCAGAGAGAACACAGAATTTTAACCCTGAAACTGATGCCTGGACCTGTATACAGAGTGTCAGCATCGGAGACACCCAGGGATCTCCCAACATGGAAACACAATTTCACAATCACAGTCACATCAGAGCTAGACCTTAAGTCTTATAATTAACTTATTCTTTCTGTACTAGAGCCCGAACCAGTAATTCTAACCCTAGCCATGACTCTTGGACATGCCCCTTAATCGTAACCATTGGCATCACTCACGCTTCATCGTAACCCTTTACCTCAATCCCGCACTTGCCCTCCCATCAGAGAGAAACCTGAAGCCTTTCCATAACCCTATCCTTCCTGTACACCTTACAGAACAAAACTAAACTTACTCTAGCCCTTGGGACTATACCTGAACCGACACCATCAGCTTCAACGTCTGTCATGCCGCACCATGAGCCTGAATCTCAAGGTCGCCGTCACCCTCACGTCAGGGACAGATGCGAACTCTAAATGTGACTGCATAATCCTGTCAATCGTACTGAACACCTAACCCTAACCCTAGTGCCAAGCCCTGGACTAGATTTTTCACCCGCAGCAATGATGTCAACTACGACACATCTTAATTCGGAGCTTGAATCTCACACTCGCACTGACATCAGAAGAGAACCCTAATTCTTTCGGAAACCGTCTTTTCCGCACTGATTTTCTCTTACAGATAACCCTAAGCGTATCCCAGGCCCCTTTCACTGAACCGCCACCATCAGCATCGACGTCTGTCATTCCTCCCCATAATCCTGAAGCTCGTTCTGGACGCTGCCCTCATGTCAGATTCGGATCAGTACTCTAACTGTCACTCAATCTGCAGCATACTCCTCACCTTAACAACTAATGCTGACCCTATCCCTGGTATCGGGATCTGACACTTCACCTTCATCATTGTTGTGACCCTCACTTCACCTTAAACTTAAACTTACTCTTGCACTCACCCTCACATCAGAGGCGGATCCGAATTCTAACTGCAACCCTACTTCACCCGTACTCCTTATCAAACCCATAACCCTACCCTAGATCTGAACCTTGAATCAGATTATTCACCTTCATCGTTGCTACCCACTATGACACCCTTAATGGTGTGACTCGATCTCACACTCGGCCTCAATTTAGAATTGCACCCCAATTCTGTCCATAACCATATTATCTGCATAAACCTGCATAGGCCTTTCCTTACAGAAAACTCTAACCCTAGAACAGGTTCCTTTAACTGCATGCTCACCACCAGCATTGATGTCACCGATGCCATACCTTAATGATGAAGTCCAAACTGGCCTTCACCCACACGTCAGAGTAGGAAACTCTATCTAAACATAACCACATCCACGGCATAAACTAAAACAATTCCCTATCCCTATCCCTAGCACATACCTGTGGCCTGACCATCCATAATCTCCATGGATGTGACCCTTGCGTCATTGTAAGCCTGCGACTGAATTGGACAGTTTGCCTAACCTTGCAGAAGGACCCTCAGTCTAAACGTACCAATACCCTGCCCCTACGGCTTTCCAAGATCCTAACCCAAACCCTAGCCCTGGCTCGTGGTCCTGACACCTCACCTTGACCATTGACGTCAACCATGCCTCACCATAAACCTGATCCACCATCTTGCACTCCCTTTCTCATCAGAACTAGAAGCCAACTCTATCCATAAAGCCAATGTCTCTGCATACCAGAGAGAACAAAAAATTTTAACTCTAAAACTGGTGCCTGGACCTATACACAAAGCATCATTATCACAAACACCCAGGGATCTCCTCAACACGGAAACGCAAATTCACACTCGCGCTCACATCAGAGGTAGACCCTAACCCTAATAATTAACTTATCCTTTCTGCACAACAGCCCTAACCTCTATATTCAAAGCCTAGCCATGACTCTTGGACCTGCCCCTTCACCATAACCGTTGGCATCACCTGCGCTTCATCGTAATCCTAATCTTCAATCCCGAACGTGCCCTCCCATCGGAGAGAAACTCGAAATTTTTCCATAAACCTATCCTTCTTCTACACCTTACAGAGCACAATAAACTTACTCTAGCCCTCGGCATTTTACCTGATCCAAAACCAACAGCCTCAATGTCTGTCTTGCCGCACCATAAGCCTGAAGCTCAAGGTGGCCCTCGCCCTCACTTCACGGTCAGATGCAAACTCTAAATGTTACTCCACATTCCTGTAAATCTTACTGAACACCTAACCCTAACCCTAGCGCGAAGCCTTGGACTAGATTCTTCACCTACAACATTGATGTCAACTAAGACACATCTTAACTCGGAGCCTGAATTTCACATTCTCAATCACAACAGAAGAGAACCCTTATTCTCTCGGTAACCGTCTCTTCCGCAGAGATTTTCTCTCACAGATAGCCCTAACCCTCTCCCAGGACCCTTTCACTGAACCGCTACCATCAGCATCGACGTCTGTCATTCGTTCCCACAACCCTGAAGCTCGTTCTGGCCACTGCCCTCTTGTCAGAGTCGGATCAGAACGCTAAATGTCACTCAATTTTCCGCAGACTCCTTACCTTACAACTAATGCCAACCCTATCCCTGGTGCCAGGATCTGACACTTCACCTTCATCATTGATGTCACACTCACTTCACCTTAAACCTTAAACTTATTCTTGCACAAAACCTCACATCAGAGGTGGATCCGAATTCTAACTGCAACCCTATCTCACCCGTACTCCTTATCGAACACATAACCCTAACACTAGACCTGACCCTTGAACCAGAATCTTCACCTTCTCCGTTGCTATCAACTATGAGTCCCTTAATCCTCTGACTCGATCTCACACTCACACTCAATTCAGAATTTTTCGCAAATTCTGTCCATAACCATATTTTCTGCATAGACCTTTCCTTACAGAAAACCCTAACCCTATCCCCGGATCCTTAACCTGAATGCTCACCGTCAGCATTGGTGTCACCGATGCCACATCTTGATGATGAAGTCCAAGCTGGCCTTCACCCACACGTCAGAGTAGGATGCTTAATCTAAACATAACCACATCCACCGCATAAACTTTAGACAATTGCCTAACCCTAAACCTAGCACATTCCTGTGACCTGAGCCTCCAAAATCATCATGGACGTCACCCTTGCCTCACTGCGACTCAATTGGACAGTGGCCCTAAACTTGGAGAAGGACCCTCAGTCTAAACGTACCAATTGCCTGCCCCTACAGCTTTCCAAAAACCTAACCCTAACACTACCCCTGGCTCGGGGTCCTGACACCTCACCTTGACCATTGACGTCATCCGTGCCTCACCATAAAGCTGATCCACCATCTTGCGCACCCTGTCACATCAGACTCAGAAGCTAACTCTATCCGTAAAGAGAATGTTTCTGTATACCAGAGAGAACACAGAATTTTAACCCTGAAACTGATGCCTGGACCTGTATACAGAGTGTCAGCATCGGAGACACCCAGGGATCTCCCAACACGGAAACACAATTTCACAGTCACAGTCACATCAGAGCTAGACCTTAAGTCTTATAATTAACTTATTCTTTCTGTACTAGAGCCCGAACCAGTAATTCTAACCCTAGCCATGACTCTTGGACATGCCCCTTAATCGTAACCATTGGCATCACTCACGCTTCATCGTAACCCTTTACCTCAATCCCGCACTTGCCCTCCCATCAGAGAGAAACCTGAAGCCATTCCATAACCCTATCCTTCCTGTACACCTTACAGAACAAAACTAAACTTACTCTAGCCCTTGGGACTATACCTGAACCGACACCATCAGCTTCAACGTCTGTCATGCCGGACCATAAGCCTGAATCTCAAGGTCGCCGTCACCCTCACGTCAGGGACAGATGCGAACTCTAAATGTAACTGCATAATCCTGTCAATCGTACTGAACACCTAACCCTAACCCTAGTGCCAAGCCCTGGACTAGATTTTTCACCCGCAGCAATGATGTCAACTACGACACATCTTAATTCGGAGCTTGAATCTCACACTCGCACTGACATCAGAAGAGAACCCTAATTCTTTCGGAAACCGTCTTTTCGCACTGATTTTCTCTTACAGATTACCCTAAGCGTATCCCAGGCCCCTTTCACTGAACCGCCACCATCAGCATCGACGTCTGTCATTCCTCCCCATAATCCTGAAGCTCGTTCTGGACGCTGCCCTCATGTCAGATTCGGATCAGTACTCTAACTGTCACTCAATCTGCAGCATACTCCTTACCTTAACAACTAATGCTGACCCTATCCCTGGTACCGGGATCTGACACTTCACCTTCATCATTGTTGTGACCCTCACTTCACCTTAAACTTAAACTTATTCTTGCACTCACCCTCACATCAGAGGCGGATCCGAATTCTAACTGCAACCCTACTTAACCCGTACTCCTTATCAAACCCATAACCCTACCCTAGATTTGAACCTTGAATCAGATTATTCACCTTCATCGTTGCTACCCACTATGACACCCTTAATGGTGTGATTCGATCTCACACTCGCCCTCAATTTAGAATTGCACCCTAATTCTGTCCATAACCATATTGTCTGCATAAACCTGCATAGGCCTTTCCTTACAGAAAACTCTAACCCTAGAACAGGTTCCTTTACCTGCATGCTCACCACCAGCATTGATGTCACCGATGCCATACCTTAATGACGAAGTCCAAACTGGCCTTCACCCACACGTCAGAGTAGGATCCTCTATCTAAACATAACCACATCCACGGCATAAACCAAAACAATTCCCTATCCCTTACCCTAGCACATACCTGTGGCCTGACCATCCATAATCTCCATGGATGTGACCCTTGCCTCATTGTAAGCCTGCGACTGAATTGGACAGTTGCCCTAACCTTGCAGAAGGACCCTCAGTCTAAACGTACCAATACCCTGCCCCTACGGCTTTCCAAAATCCTAACCCTAACCCTAGCCCTGGCTCGTGGTACAGACACCTCACCTTGACCATTTTGACGTCAACCATGCCTCACCATAAACCTGATCCACCATCTTGCACTCCCTTTCTCATCAGAACTAAAAGCCAACTCT
Organism: Manis javanica; assembly: GCF_040802235.1. NCBI lineage: Eukaryota > Metazoa > Chordata > Mammalia > Pholidota > Manidae > Manis > Manis javanica. Next base: position 34,623,521 of record NC_133169.1, on the reverse strand, counting down.
ATCCATAAAGCCAATGTCTCTGCATACCAGAGAGAACGAAAAATTTTAACTCTAAAACTGGTGCCTGGACCTATACACAAAGCGTCATTATCACAAACACCCAGGGATCTCCTCAACACGGAAACGCAAATTCACACTCGCACTCACATCAGAGGTAGACCCTAACCCTAATAATTAACTTATCCTTTCTGCACAACAGCCCTAACCTCTATATTCAAAGCCTAGCCATGACTCTTGGACCTGCCCCTTCACCATAACCATTGGCATCACCTGCGCTTCATCGTAATCCTAATCTTCAATCCCGAACGTGCCCTCCCATCGGAGAGAAACTCGAAATTTTTCCATAAACCTATCCTTCTTCTACACCTTACAGAGCACAATAAACTTACTCTAGCCCTCGGCATTTTACCTGATCCAAAACCAAGAGCCTCAATGTCTGTCTTGCCGCACCATAAGCCTGAAGCTCAAGGTGGCCCTCGCCCTCACTTCAGGATCAGATGCAAACTCTAAATGTTACTCCACTTTCCTGTAAATCTTACTGAACACCTAACCCTAACCCTAGCGCGAAGCCTTGGACTAGATTCTTCACCTACAACATTGATGTCAACTAAGACACATCTTAACTCGGAGCCTGAATTTCACATTCTAAATCACAACAGAAGAGAACCCTTATTCTCTAGGTAACCGTCTCCTCCGCAGAGATTTTCTCTCACAGATAGCCCTAACCCTCTCCCAGGACCCTTTCACTGAACCGCTACCATCAGCATCGACGTCTGTCATTCGTTCCCACAACCCTGAAGCTCGTTCTGGCCACTGCCCTCTTGTCAGAGTCGGATCAGAACGCTAAATGTGACTCAATTTTCTGCAGACTCCTTACCTTACAACTAATGCCAACCCTATCCCTGGTGCCAGGATCTGACACTTCACCTTCATCATTGATGTCACACTCACTTCACCTTAAACCTTAAACTTATTCTTGCACAAAACCTCACATCAGAGGTGGATCCGAATTCTAACTGCAACCCTATCTCACCCGTACTCCTTATCGAACACATAACCCTAACCCTAGACCTGACCCTTGAACCAGAATCTTCACCTTCACCGTTGCTATCAACTATGACTCCCTTAATCCTCTGACTCGATCTCACACTCACACTCAATTCAGAATTTTTCGCAAATTCTGTCCATAACCATATTTTCTGCATAGACCTTTCCTTACAGAAAACCCTAACCCTAGCCCCGGATCCTTAACCTGAATGCTCACCGTCAGCATCGGTGTCACCGATGCCACATCTTGATGATGAAGTCCAAGCTGGCCTTCACCCACACGTCAGAGTAGGATGCTTAATCTAAACATAACCACATCCACCGCATAAACTTTAGACAATTACCTAACCCTAACCCTAGCACATTCCTGTGACCTGAGCCTCCAAAATCATCATGGACGTCACCCTTGCCTCACTGCGACTCAATTGGACAGTTGCCCTAAACTTGGAGAAGGACCCTCAGTCTAAACGTACCAATTGCCTGCCCCTACAGCTTTCCAAAAACCTAACCCTTACACTACCCCTGGCTCGGGGTCCTGACACCTCACCTTGACCATTGACGTCATCCATGCCTCACCATAAACCTGATCCACCATCTTGCGCACCCTGTCACATCAGACTCAGAAGCTAACTCTATCCGTAAAGAGAATGTTTCTGTATACCAGAGAGAACACAGAATTTTAACCCTGAAACTGATGCCTGGTCCTGTAGACAGAGTGTCAGCATCGGAGACACCCAGGGATCTCCCAACACAGAAACACAATTTCACAGTCACAGTCACATCAGAGCTAGACCTTAAGTCTTATAATTAACTTATTCTTTCTGTACTAGAGCCCGAACCAGTAATTCTAACCCTAGCCATGACTCTTGGACATGCCGCTTAATCGTATCCATTGGCATCACTCACGCTTCATCGTAATCCTTTACATCAATCCCGCACTTGCCCTCCCATCAGAGAGAAACCTGAAGCCTTTCCATAACCCTATCCTTCCTGTACACCTTACAGAACAAAACTAAACTTACTCTAGCCCTTGGAACTGTACCTGAACCGACACCATCAGCTTCAACGTCTGTCATGCCGCACCATAAGCCTGAATCTCAAGGTCGGCGTCACCCGCACGTCAGGGACAGATGCGAACTCTAAATGTAACTGCATAATCCTGTCAATCTTACTGAACACCTAACCCTAACCCTAGTGCCAAGCCCTGGACTAGATTTTTCACCCGCAGCAATGATGTCAACTACGACACATCTTAATTCGGAGCTTGAATCTCACACTCGCACTGACATCAGAAGAGAACCCTAATTCTTTCGGAAACCGTCTTTTCCGCACTGATTTTCTCTTACAGATAACCCTAAGCGTATCCCAGGCCCCTTTCACTGAACCGCCACCATCAGCATCGACGTCTGTCATTCCTCCCCATAATCCTGAAGCTCGTTCTGGACGCTGCCCTCATGTCAGAGTCGGATCAGTACTCTAACTGTCACTCGATCTGCAGCATACTCCTTACCTTACAACTAATGCTGACCCTATTCCTGGTACCGGGATGAGACACTTCACCATCATCATTGTTGTGACCCTCACTTCACCTGAAACTTAAACTTATTCTTGCACTCACCCTCACATCAGAGGCGGATCCGAATTCTAACTGCAACCCTACTTCACCCGTACTCCTTATCAAACCCATAACCCTACCCTAGATCTGAACCTTGAATCAGATTATTCACCTTCATCGTTGCTACCCACTATGACACCCTTAATGGTGTGACTCGATCTCACACTCGCCCTCAATTTAGAATTGCACCCTAATTCTGTCCATAACCATATTATCTGCATAAACCTGCATAGACCTTTCCTTACAGAAAACTCTAACCCTAGAACAGGTTCCTTTACCTGCATGCTCACCACCAGCATTGATGTCACCGATGCCATACCTTAATGATGAAGTCCAAACTGGCCTTCACCCACACGTCAGAGTAGGATCCTCTATCTAAACATAACCACATCCACGGCATAAACTCAAACAATTCCCTATCCCTAACCCTAGCACATACCTGTGGCCTGACCATCCATAATCTCCATGGATGTGACCCTTGCCTCATTGTAAGCCTGCGACTGAATTGGACAGTTGCCCTAACCTTGCAGTAGGACCCTCAGTCTAAACGTACCAATACACTGCCCCTACGGCTTTCCAAAATCCTAACCCTTACCCTAGCCCTGGCTCGTGGTTCTGACACCTCACCTTGACCATTGACGTCAACCATGCCTCACCATAAACCTGATCCACCATCTTGCACTCCCTTTCTCATCAGAACTAGAAGCCAACTCTATCCATAAAGCTACTGTCTCTGCATACCAGAGAGAACAAAAAATTTTAACTCTAAAACTGGTGCCTGGACCTATACACAAAGCGTCATTATCACAAACACCCAGGGATCTCCTCAACACGGAAACGCAAATTCACACTCGCACTCACATCAGAGGTAGACCCTAACCCTAATAATTAACTTATCCTTTCTGCACAACAGCCCTAACCTCTATATTCAAAGCCTAGCCATGACTCTTGGACCTGCCCCTTCACCATAACCATTGGCATCACCTGCGCTTCATCGTAATCTTAATCTTCAATCCCGAACGTGCCCTCCCATCGGAGAGAAACTCGAAATTTTTCCATAAACCTATCCTTCTTCTACACCTTACAGAACACAATAAACTTACTCTAGCCCTCGGCATTTTACCTGATCCAAAACCAACAGCCTCAATGTCTGTCTTGCCGCACCATAAGCCTGAAGCTCAAGGTGGCCCTCGCCCTCACTTCAGGGTCAGATGCAAACTCTAAATGTTACTCCACATTCCTGTAAATCTTCCTGAACACCTAACCCTAACGCTAGCGCGAAGCCTTGGACTAGATTCTTCACCTACAACATTGATGTCAACTAAGACACATCTTAACTCGGAGCCTGAATTTCACATTCTCAATCACAACAGAAGAGAACCCTTATTCTCTCGGTAACCGTCTCTTCCGCAGAGATTTTCTCTCACAGATAGCCCTAACCCTCTCCCAGGACCCTTTCACTGAACCGCTACCATCAGCATCGACGTCTGTCATTCGTTCCCACAACCCTGAAGCTCGTTCTGGCCACTGCCCTCTTGTCAGAGTCGGATCAGAACGCTAAATGTCACTCAATTTTCCGCAGACTCCTTACCTTACAACTAATGCCAACCCTATCCCTGGTGCCAGGATCTGACACTTCACCTTCATCATTGATGTCACACTCACTTCTCCTTAAACCTTAAACTTATTCTTGCACAAAACCTCACATCAGAGGTGGATCCGAATTCTAACTGCAACCCTATCTCACCCGTACTCCTTATCGAACACATAACCCTAACCCTAGATCTGACCCTTGAACCAGAATCTTCACCTTCACCGTTGCTATCAACTATGACTCCCTTAATCCTCTGACTCGATCTCACACTCACACTCAATTCAGAATTTTTCGCAAATTCTGTCCATAACCATATTTTCTGCATAGACCATTCCTTACAGAAAACCCTAACCCTAGCCCCGGATCCTTAACCTGAATGCTCACCGTCAGCATCGGTGTCACCGATGCCACATCTTGATGATGAAGTCCAAGCTGGCCTTCACCCACACGTCAGAGTAGGATGCTTAATCTAAACATAACCACATCCACCGCATAAACTTTAGACAATTGCCTAACCATAACCCTAGCACATTCCTGTGACCTGAGCCTCAAAAATCATCATGGACGTCACCCTTGCCTCACTGCGAATCAGTTGGACAGTTGCCCTAAACTTGGAGAAGGACCCTCAGTCTAAACATACCAATTGCCTGCCCCTACAGCTTTCCAAAAACCTAACCCTAACACTTCCCCTGGCTCGGGTTCCTGAGACCTCACCTTGACCATTGACGTCATCCATGCCTCACCATAAACCTGATCCACCATCTTGCGCACCCTGTCACATCAGACTCAGAAGCTAACTCTATCCGTAAAGAGAATGTTTCTGTATACCAGAGAGAACACAGAATTTTAACCCTGAAACTGATGCCTGGTCCTGTAGACAGAGTGTCAGCATCGGAGACACCCAGGGATCTCCCAACACGGAAACACAATTTCACAGTCACAGTCACATCAGACCTAGACCTTAAGTCTTATAATTAACTTATTCTTTCTGTACTAGAGCCCGAACCAGTAATTCTAACCCTAGCCATGACTCTTGGACATGCCGCTTAATCGTATCCATTGGCATCACACACGCTTCATCGTAATCCTTTACCTCAATCCCGCACTTGCCCTCCCATCAGAGAGAAACCTGAAGCCTTTCCATAACCCTATCCTTCCTGTACACCTTACAGAACAAAACTAAACTTACTCTAGCCCTTGGAACTATACATGAACCGACACCATCAGCTTCAATGTCTGTCTTGCCGCACCATAAGCCTGAATCTCAAGGTCGCCGTCACCCGCACGTCAGGGACAGATGCGAACTCTAAATGTAACTGCATAATCCTGTCAATCTTACTGAACACCTAACCCTAACCCTAGTGCCAAGCCCTGGACTAGATTTTTCACCCGCAGCAATGATGTCAACTACGACACATCTTAATTCGGAGCTTGAATCTCACACTCGCACTGACATCAGAAGAGAACCCTAATTCTTTCGGAAACCGTCTTTTCCGCACTGATTTTCTCTTACAGATAACCCTAAGCGTATCCCAGGCCCCTTTCACTGAACCGCCACCATCAGCATCGACGTCTGTCATTCCTCCCCATAATCCTGAAGCTCGTTCTGGACGCTGCCCTCATGTCAGAGTCGGATCAGTACTCTAACTGTCACTCGATCTGCAGCATACTCCTTACCTTACAACTAATGCTGACCCTATCCCTGGTACCGGGATCTGACACTTCACCTTCATCATTGTTGTGACTCTCACTTCACCTTAAACTTAAACTTATTATTGCACTCACCCTCACATCAGAGGCGGATCCGAATTCTAACTGCAACCCTACTTCACCCGTACTCCTTATCAAACCCATAACCCTACCCTAGATCTGAACCTTGAATCAGATTATTCACCTTCATCGTTGCTACCCACTATGACACCCTTAATGGTGTGACTCGATCTCACACTCGCCCTCAATTTAGAATTGCACCCTAATTCTGTCCATAACCATATTATCTGCATAAACCTGCATAGACCTTTCCTTACAGAAAACTCTAACCCTAGAACAGGTTCCTTTACCTGCATGCTCACCACCAGCATTGATGTCACCGATGCCATACCTTAATGATGAAGTCCAAACTGGCCTTCACCCACACGTCAGAGTAGGATCCTCTATCTAAACATAACCACATCCACGGCATAAACTCAAACAATTCCCTATCCCTAACCCTAGCACATACCTGTGGCCTGACCATCCGTAATCTCCGTGGATGTGACCCTTGCCTCATTGTAAGCCTGCGACTGAATTGGACAGTTGCCCTAACCTTGCAGAAGGACCCTCAGTATAAACGTACCAGTACCCTGCCCCTACGGCTTTCCAAAATCCTAACCCTTACCCCAGCCCTGGCTCGTGGTTCTGACACCTCACCTTGACCATTGACGTCAACCATGCCTCACCATAAACCTGATCCACCATCTTGCACTCCCTTTCTCATCAGAACTAGAAGCCAACTCTATCCATAAAGCTACTGTCTCTGCATACCAGAGAGAACAAAAAATTTTAACTCTAAAACTGGTGCCTGGACCTATACACAAAGCGTCATTATCACAAACACCCAGGGATCTCCTCAACACGGAAACGCAAATTCACACTCGCACTCACATCAGAGGTAGACCCTAACCCTAATAATTAACTTATCCTTTCTGCACAACAGCCCTAACCTCTATATTCAAAGCCTAGCCATGACTCTTGGACCTGCCCCTTCACCATAACCATTGGCATCACCTGCGCTTCATCGTAATCTTAATCTTCAATCCCGAACGTGCCCTCCCATCGGAGAGAAACTCGAAATTTTTCCATAAACCTATCCTTCTTCTACACCTTACAGAACACAATAAACTTACTCTAGCCCTCGGCATTTTACCTGATCCAAAACCAACAGCCTCAATGTCTGTCTTGCCGCAGCATAAGCCTGAAGCTCAAGGTGGCCCTCGCCCTCACTTCAGGGTCAGATGCAAACTCTAAATGTTACTCCACATTCCTGTAAATCTTCCTGAACACCTAACCCTAACGCTAGCGCGAAGCCTTGGACTAGATTCTTCACCTACAACATTGATGTCAACTAAGACACATCTTAACTCGGAGCCTGAATTTCACATTCTCAATCACAACAGAAGAGAACCCTTATTCTCTCGGTAACCGTCTCTTCCGCAGAGATTTTCTCTCACAGATAGCCCTAACCCTCTCCCAGGACCCTTTCACTGAACCGCTACCATCAGCATCGACGTCTGTCATTCGTTCCCACAACCCTGAAGCTCGTTCTGGCCACTGCCCTCTTGTCAGAGTCGGATCAGAACGCTAAATGTCACTCAATTTTCCGCAGACTCCTTACCTTACAACTAATGCCAACCCTATCCCTGGTGCCAGGATCTGACACTTCACCTTCATCATTGATGTCACACTCACTTCACCTTAAACCTTAAACTTATTCTTGCACAAAACCTCACATCAGAGGTGGATCCGAATTCTAACTGCAACCCTATCTCACCCGTACTCCTTATCGAACACATAACCCTAACCCTAGATCTGACCCTTGAACCAGAATCTTCACCTTCACCGTTGCTATCAACTATGACTCCCTTAATCCTCTGACTCGATCTCACACTCACACTCAATTCAGAATTCTTCGCAAATTCTGTCCATAACCATATTTTCTGCATAGACCATTCCTTACAGAAAACCCTAACCCTAGCCCCGGATACTTAACCTGAATGCTCACCGTCAGCATCGGTGTCACCGATGCCACATCTTGATGATGAAGTCCAAGCTGGCCTTCACCCACACGTCAGAGTAGGATGCTTAATCTAAACATAACCACATCCACCGCATAAACTTTAGACAATTGCCTAACCATAACCCTAGCACATTCCTGTGACCTGAGCCTCAAAAATCATCATGGACGTCACCCTTGCCTCACTGCGACTCAGTTGGACAGTTGCCCTAAACTTGAAGAAGGACCCTCAGTCTAAACGTACCAATTGCCTGCCCCTACAGCTTTCCAAAAACCTAACCCTAACACTTCCCCTGGCTCGGGTTCCTGAGACCTCACCTTGACCATTGACGTCATCCATGCCTCACCATAAACCTGATCCACCATCTTGCGCACCCTGTCACATCAGACTCAGAAGCTAACTCTATCCGTAAAGAGAATGTTTCTGTATACCAGAGAGAACACAGAATTTTAACCCTGAAACTGATGCCTGGTCCTGTAGACAGAGTGTCAGCATCGGAGACACCCAGGGATCTCCCAACACGGAAACACAATTTCACAGTCACAGTCACATCAGACCTAGACCTTAAGTCTTATAATTAACTTATTCTTTCTGTACTAGAGCCCGAACCAGTAATTCTAACCCTAGCCATGACTCTTGGACATGCCGCTTAATCGTATCCATTGGCATCACTCACGCTTCATCGTAATCCTTTACCTCAATCCCGCACTTGCCCTCCCATCAGAGAGAAACCTGAAGCCTTTCCATTACCCTATCCTTCCTGTACACCTTACAGAACAAAACTAAACTTACTCTAGCCCTTGGAACTGTACCTGAACCGACACCATCAGCTTCAACGTCTGTCATGCCGCACCATAAGCCTGAATCTCAAGGTTGCCGTCACCCGCACGTCAGGGACAGATGCGAACTCTAAATGTAACTGCATAATCCTGTCAATCTTACTGAACACCTAACCCTAACCCTAGTGCCAAGCCCTGGACTAGATTTTTCACCCGCAGCAATGATGTCAACTACGACACATCTTAATTCGGAGCTTGAATCTCACACTCGCACTGACATCAGAAGAGAACCCTAATTCTTTCGGAAACCGTCTTTTCCGCACTGATTTTCTCTTACAGATACCCCTAAGTGTATCCCAGGCCCCTTTCACTGAACCGACACCATCAGCAACGACGTCTGTCATTCCTCCCCATAATCCTGAAGCTCGTTCTGGATGCTGCCCTCATGTCAGAGTCGGATCAGTACTCTAACTGTCACTCGATCTGCAGCATACTCCTTACCTTACAACTAATGCTGACCCTATCCCTGGTACCGGGATCTGACACTTCACCTTCATCATTGTTGTGACCCTCACTTCACCTTAAACTTAAACTTATTATTGCACTCACCCTCACATCAGAGGCGGATCCAAATTCTAACTGCAACCCTACTTCACCCGTACTCCTTATCAAACCCATAACCCTACCCTAGATCTGAACCTTGAATCAGATTATTCACCTTCATCGTTGCTACCCACTATGACACACTTAATGGTGTGACTCGATCTCACACTCGCCCTCAATTTAGAATTGCACCCTAATTCTGTCCATAACCATATTATCTGCATAAACCTGCATAGACCTTTCCTTACAGAAAACTCTAACCCTAGAACAGGTTCCTTTACCTGCATGCTCACCACCAGCATTGATGTCACCGATGCCATACCTTAATGATGAAGTCCAAACTGGCCTTCACCCACACGTCAGAGTAGGATCCTCTATCTAAACATAACCACATCCACGGCATAAACTCAAACAATTCCCTATCCCTAACCCTAGCACATACCTGTGGCCTGACCATCCATAATCTCCGTGGATGTGACCCTTGCCTCATTGTAAGCCTGCGACTGAATTGTACAGTTGCCCTAACCTTGCAGAAGGACCCTCAGTCTAAACGTACCAATACCCTGCCCCTACGGCTTTCCAAAATCCTAACCCTTACCCTAGCCCTGGCTCGTGGTTCTGACACCTCACCTTGACCATTGACGTCAACCATGCCTCACCATAAACCTGATCCACCATCTTGCACTCCCTTTCTCATCAGAACTAGAAGCCAACTCTATCCATAAAGCTACTGTCTCTGCATACCAGAGAGAACAAAAATTTTAACTCTAAAACTGGTGCCTGGACCTATACACAAAGCGTCATTATCACAAACACCCAGGGATCTCCTCAACACGGAAACGCAAATTCACACTCGCCCTCACATCAGAGGTAGACCCTAACCCTAATAATTAACTTATCCTTTCTGCACAACAGCCCTAACCTCTATATTCAAAGCCTAGCCATGACTCTTGGACCTGCCCCTTCACCATAACCATTGGCATCACCTGCGCTTCATCGTAATCTTAATCTTCAATCCCGAACGTGCCCTCCCATCGGAGAGAAACTCGAAATTTTTCCATAAACCTATCCTTCTTCTACACCTTACAGAACACAATAAACTTACTCTAGCCCTCGGCATTTTACCTGATCCAAAACCAACAGCCTCAATGTCTGTCTTGCCGCACCATAAGCCTGAAGCTCAAGGTGGCCCTCGCCCTCACTTCAGGGTCAGATGCAAACTCTAAATGTTACTCCACATTCCTGTAAATCTTACTGAACACCTAACCCTAACCCTAGCGCGAAGCCTTGGACTAGATTCTTCACCTACAACATTGATGGCAACTAAGACACATCTTAACTCGGAGCCTGAATTTCACATTCTCAATCACAACAGAAGAGAACCCTTATTCTCTCGGTAGCCGTCTCTTCCGCAGAGATTTTCTCTCACAGATAGCCCTAACCCTCTCCCAGGACCCTTTCACTGAACCGCTACCATCAGCATCGACGTCTGTCATTCGTTCCCACAACCCTGAAGCTCGTTCTGGCCACTGCCCTCTTGTCAGAGTCGGATCAGAACGCTAAATGTCACTCAATTTTCCGCAGACTCCTTACCTTACAACTAATGCCAACCCTATCCCTGGTGCCAGGATCTGACACTTCACCTTCATCATTGATGTCACACTCACTTCTCCTTAAACCTTAAACTTATTCTTGCACAAAACCTCACATCAGAGGTGGATCCGAATTCTAACTGCAACCCTATCTCACCCGTACTCCTTATCGAACACATAACCCTAACCCTAGATCTGACCCTTGAACCAGAATCTTCACCTTCACCATTGCTATCAACTATGACTCCCTTAATCCTCTGACTCGATCTCACACTCACACTCAATTCAGAATTTTTCGCAAATTCTGTCCATAACCATATTTTCTGCATAGACCTTTCCTTACAGAAAACCCTAACCCTAGCCCCGGATCCTTAACCTGAATGCTCACCGTCAGCATCGGTGTCACCGATGCCACATCTTGATGATGAAGTCCAAGCTGGCCTTCACCCACACGTCAGAGTAGGATGCTTAATCTAAACATAACCACATCCACCGCATAAACTTTAGACAATTGCCTAACCATAACCCTAGCACATTCCTGTGACCTGAGCCTCAAAAATCATCATGGACGTCACCCTTGCCTCACTGCGACTCAGTTGGACAGTTGCCCTAAACTTGAAGAAGGACCCTCAGTCTAAACGTACCAATTGCCTGCCCCTACAGCTTTCCAAAAACCTAACCCTAACACTTCCCCTGGCTCGGGTTCCTGAGACCTCACCTTGACCATTGACGTCATCCATGCCTCACCATAAACCTGATCCACCATCTTGCGCACCCTGTCACATCAGACTCAGAAGCTAACTCTATCCGTAAAGAGAATGTTTCTGTATACCAGAGAGAACACAGAATTTTAACCCTGAAACTGATGCCTGGTCCTGTAGACAGAGTGTCAGCATCGGAGACACCCAGGGATCTCCCAACACGGAAACACAATTTCACAGTCACAGTCACATCAGACCTAGACCTTAAGTCTTATAATTAACTTATTCTTTCTGTACTAGAGCCCGAACCAGTAATTCTAACCCTAGCCATGACTCTTGGACATGCCGCTTAATCGTATCCATTGGCATCACTCACGCTTCATCGTAATCCTTTACCTCAATCCCGCACTTGCCCTCCCATCAGAGAGAAACCTGAAGCCTTTCCATAACCCTATCCTTCCTGTACACCTTACAGAACAAAACTAAACTTACTCTAGCCCTTGGAACTGTACCTGAACCGACACCATCAGCTTCAACGTCTGTCATGCCGCACCATAAGCCTGAATCTCAAGGTTGCCGTCACCCGCACGTCAGGGACAGATGCGAACTCTAAATGTAACTGCATAATCCTGTCAATCTTACTGAACACCTAACCCTAACCCTAGTGCCAAGCCCTGGACTAGATTTTTCACCCGCAGCAATGATGTCAACTACGACACATCTTAATTCGGAGCTTGAATCTCACACTCGCACTGACATCAGAAGAGAACCCTAATTCTTTCGGAAACCGTCTTTTCCGCACTGATTTTCTCTTACAGATACCCCTAAGTGTATCCCAGGCCCCTTTCACTGAACCGACACCATCAGCATCGACGTCTGTCATTCCTCCCCATAATCCTGAAGCTCGTTCTGGATGCTGCCCTCATGTCAGAGTCGGATCAGTACTCTAACTGTCACTCGATCTGCAGCATACTCCTTACCTTACAACTAATGCTGACCCTATCCCTGGTACCGGGATCTGACACTTCACCTTCATCATTGTTGTGACCCTCACTTCACCTTAAACTTAAACTTATTATTGCACTCACCCTCACATCAGAGGCGGATCCAAATTCTAACTGCAACCCTACTTCACCCGTACTCCTTATCAAACCCATAACCCTACCCTAGATCTGAACCTTGAATCAGATTATTCACCTTCATCGTTGCTACCCACTATGACACACTTAATGGTGTGACTCGATCTCACACTCGCCCTCAATTTAGAATTGCACCCTAATTCTGTCCATAACCATATTATCTGCATAAACCTGCATAGACCTTTCCTTACAGAAAACTCTAACCCTAGAACAGGTTCCTTTACCTGCATGCTCACCACCAGCATTGATGTCACCGATGCCATACCTTAATGATGAAGTCCAAACTGGCCTTCACCCACACGTCAGAGTAGGATCCTCTATCTAAACATAACCACATCCACGGCATAAACTCAAACAATTCCCTATCCCTAACCCTAGCACATACCTGTGGCCTGACCATCCATAATCTCCGTGGATGTGACCCTTGCCTCATTGTAAGCCTGCGACTGAATTGTACAGTTGCCCTAACCTTGCAGAAGGACCCTCAGTCTAAACGTACCAATACCCTGCCCCTACGGCTTTCCAAAATCCTAACCCTTACCCTAGCCCTGGCTCGTGGTTCTGACACCTCACCTTGACCATTGACGTCAACCATGCCTCACCATAAACCTGATCCACCATCTTGCACTCCCTTTCTCATCAGAACTAGAAGCCAACTCTATCCATAAAGCTACTGTCTCTGCATACCAGAGAGAACAAAAATTTTAACTCTAAAACTGGTGCCTGGACCTATACACAAAGCGTCATTATCACAAACACCCAGGGATCTCCTCAACACGGAAACGCAAATTCACACTCGCCCTCACATCAGAGGTAGACCCTAACCCTAATAATTAACTTATCCTTTCTGCACAACAGCCCTAACCTCTATATTCAAAGCCTAGCCATGACTCTTGGACCTGCCCCTTCACCATAACCATTGGCATCACCTGCGCTTCATCGTAATCTTAATCTTCAATCCCGAACGTGCCCTCCCATCGGAGAGAAACTCGAAATTTTTGCATAAACCTATCCTTCTTCTACACCTTACAGAACACAATAAACTTACTCTAGCCCTCGGCATTTTACCTGATCCAAAACCAACAGCCTCAATGTCTGTCTTGCCGCACCATAAGCCTGAAGCTCAAGGTGGCCCTCGCCCTCACTTCAGGGTCAGATGCAAACTCTAAATGTTACTCCACATTCCTGTAAATCTTACTGAACACCTAACCCTAACCCTAGCGCGAAGCCTTGGACTAGATTCTTCACCTACAACATTGATGGCAACTAAGACACATCTTAACTCGGAGCCTGAATTTCACATTCTCAATCACAACAGAAGAGAACCCTTATTCTCTCGGTAGCCGTCTCTTCCGCAGAGATTTTCTCTCACAGATAGCCCTAACCCTCTCCCAGGACCCTTTCACTGAACCGCTACCATCAGCATCGACGTCTGTCATTCGTTCCCACAACCCTGAAGCTCGTTCTGGCCACTGCCCTCTTGTCAGAGTCGGATCAGAACGCTAAATGTCACTCAATTTTCCGCAGACTCCTTACCTTACAACTAATGCCAACCCTATCCCTGGTGCCAGGATCTGACACTTCACCTTCATCATTGATGTCACACTCACTTCTCCTTAAACCTTAAACTTATTCTTGCACAAAACCTCACATCAGAGGTGGATCCGAATTCTAACTGCAACCCTATCTCACCCGTACCCCTTATCGAACACATAACCCTAACCCTAGATCTGACCCTTGAACCAGAATCTTCACCTTCACCAGTGCTATCAACTATGACTCCCTTAATCCTCTGACTCGATCTCACACTCACACTCAATTCAGAATTTTTCGCAAATTCTGTCCATAACCATATTTTCTGCATAGACCTTTCCTTACAGAAAACCCTAACCCTAGCCCCGGATCCTTAACCTGAATGCTCACCGTCAGCATCGGTGTCACCGATGCCACATCTTGATGATGAAGTCCAAGCTGGCCTTCACCCACACGTCAGAGTAGGATGCTTAATCTAAACATAACCACATCCACCGCATAAACTTTAGACAATTGCCTAACCATAACCCTAGCACATTCCTGTGACCTGAGCCTCAAAAATCATCATGGACGTCACCCTTGCCTCACTGCGACTCAGTTGGACAGTTGCCCTAAACTTGAAGAAGGACCCTCAGTCTAAACGTACCAATTGCCTGCCCCTACAGCTTTCCAAAAACCTAACCCTAACACTTCCCCTGGCTCGGGTTCCTGAGACCTCACCTTGACCATTGACGTCATCCATGCCTCACCATAAACCTGATCCACCATCTTGCGCACCCTGTCACATCAGACTCAGAAGCTAACTCTATCCGTAAAGAGAATGTTTCTGTATACCAGAGAGAACACAGAATTTTAACCCTGAAACTGATGCCTGGTCCTGTAGACAGAGTGTCAGCATCGGAGACACCCAGGGATCTCCCAACACGGAAACACAATTTCACAGTCACAGTCACATCAGAGCTAGACCTTAAGTCTTATAATTAACTTATTCTTTCTGTACTAGAGCCCGAACCAGTAATTCTAACCCTAGCCATGACTCTTGGACATGCCGCTTAATCGTATCCTTTGGCATCACTCATGCTTCATCGTAATCCTTTACCTCAATCCCGCACTTGCCCTCCCATCAGAGAGAAACCTGAAGCCTTTCCATAACCCTATCCTTCCTGTACACCTTACAGAACAAAACTAAACTTACTCTAGCCCTTGGAACTGTACCTGAACCGACACCATCAGCTTCAACGTCTGTCATGCCGCACCATAAGCCTGAATCTCAAGGTTGCCGTCACCCGCACGTCAGGGACAGATGCGAACTCTAAATGTAACTGCATAATCCTGTCAATCTTACTGAACACCTAACCCTAACCCTAGTGCCAAGCCCTGGACTAGATTTTTCACCCGCAGCAATGATGTCAACTACGACACATCTTAATTCGGAGCTTGAATCTCACACTCGCACTGACATCAGAAGAGAACCCTAATTCTTTCGGAAACCGTCTTTTCCGCACTGATTTTCTGTTACAGATACCCCTAAGCGTATCCCAGGCCCCTTTCACTGAACCGACACCATCAGCATCGACGTCTGTCATTCCTCCAAATAATCCTGAAGCTCGTTCTGGACGCTGCCCTCATGTCAGAGTCGGATCAGTACTCTAACTGTCACTCGATCTGCAGCATACTCCTTACCTTACAACTAATGCTGACCCTATCCCTGGTACCGGGATCTGACACTTCACCTTCATCATTGTTGTGACCCTCACTTCACCTTAAACTTAAACTTATTATTGCACTCACCCTCACATCAGAGGCGGATCCGAATTCTAACTGCAACCCTACTTCACCCGTACTCCTTATCAAACCCATAACCCTACCCTAGATCTGAACCTTGAATCAGATTATTCAACTTCATCGTTGCAACCCACTATGACACCCTTAATGGTGTGACTCGATCTCACACTCGCCCTCAATTTAGAATTGCACCCTAATTCTGTCCATAATCATATTATCTGCATAAACCTGCATAGACCTTTCCTTACAGAAAACTCTAACCCTAGAACAGGTTCCTTTACCTGCATGCTCACCACCAGCATTGATGTCACCGATGCCATACCTTAATGATGTAGTCCAAACTGGCCTTCACCCACACGTCAGAGTAGGATCCTCTATCTAAACATAACCACATCCACGGCATAAACTCAAACAATTCCCTATCCCTAACCCTAGCACATACCTGTGGCCTGACCATCCATAATCTCCGTGGATGTGACCCTTGCCTCATTGTAAGCCTGCGACTGAATTGGACAGTTGCCCTAACCTTGCAGAAGGACCCTCAGTCTAAACGTACCAATACCCTGCCCCTACGGCTTTCCAAAATCCTAACCCTTACCCTAGCCCTGGCTCGTGGTTCTGACACCTCACCTTGACCATTGACGTCAACCATGCCTCACCATAAACCTGATCCACCATCTTGCACTCCCTTTCTCATCAGAACTAGAAGCCAACTCTATCCATAAAGCTACTGTCTCTGCATACCAGAGAGAACAAAAAATTTTAACTCTAAAACTGGTGCCTGGACCTATACACAAAGCGTCATTATCACAAACACCCAGGGATCTCCTCAACACAGAAACGCAAATTCACACTCGCACTCACATCAGAGGTAGACCCTAACCCTAATAATTAACTTATCCTTTCTGCACAACAGCCCTAACCTCTATATTCAAAGCCTAGCCATGACTCTTGGACCTGCCCCTTCACCATAACCATTGGCATCACCTGCGCTTCATCGTAATCTTAATCTTCAATCCCGAACGTGCCCTCCCATCGGAGAGAAACTCGAAATTTTTCCATAAACCTATCCTTCTTCTACACCTTACAGAACACAATAAACTTACTCTAGCCCTCGGCATTTTACCTGATCCAAAACCAACAGCCTCAATGTCTGTCTTGCCGCACCATAAGCCTGAAGCTCAAGGTGGCCCTTGCCCTCACTTCAGGGTCAGATGCAAACTCTAAATGTTACTCCACATTTCTGTAAATCTTCCTGAACACCTAACCCTAACCCTAGCGCGAAGCCTTGGACTAGATTCTTCACCTACAACATTGATGGCAACTAAGACACATCTTAACTCGGAGCCTGAATTTCACATTCTCAATCACAACAGAAGAGAACCCTTATTCTCTCGGTAACCGTCTCTTCCGCAGAGATTTTCTCTTACAGATAGCCCTAAAACTCTCCCAGGACCCTTTCACTGAACCGCTACCATCAGCATCGACGTCTGTCATTCGTTCCCACAACCCTGAAGCTCGTTCTGGCCACTGAACTCTTGTCAGAGTCGGATCAGAACGCTAAATGTCACTCAATTTTCCGCAGACTCCTTACCTTACAACTAATGCCAACCCTATCCCTGGTGCCAGGATCTGACACTTCACCTTCATCATTGATGTCACACTCACTTCTCCTTAAACCTTAAACTTATTCTTGCACAAAACCTCACATCAGAGGTGGATCCGAATTCTAACTGCAACCCTATCTCACCCGTACTCCTTATCGAACACATAACCCTAACCCTAGATCTGACCCTTGAACCAGAATCTTCACCTTCACCGTTGCTATCAACTATGACTCCCTTAATCCTCTGACTCGATCTCACACTCACACTCAATTCAGAATTTTTCGCAAATTCTGTCCATAACCATATTTTCTGCATAGACCTTTACTTACAGAAAACCCTAACCCTAGCCCCGGATCCTTAACCTGAATGCTCACCGTCAGCATCGGTGTCACCGATGCCACATCTTGATGATGAAGTCCAAGCTGGCCTTCACCCACACGTCAGAGTAGGATGCTTAATCTAAACATAACCACATCCACCGCATAAACTTTAGACAATTGCCTAACCATAACCCTAGCACATTCCTGTGACCTGAGCCTCAAAAATCATCATGGACGTCACCCTTGCCTCACTGCGACTCAGTTGGACAGTTGCCCTAAACTTGAAGAAGGACCCTCAGTCTAAACGTACCAATTGCCTGCCCCTACAGCTTTCCAAAAACCTAACCCTAACACTTCCCCTGGCTCGGGTTCCTGAGACCTCACCTTGACCATTGACGTCATCCATGCCTCACCATAAACCTGATCCACCATCTTGCGCACCCTGTCACATCAGACTCAGAAGCTAACTCTATCCGTAAAGAGAATGTTTCTGTATACCAGAGAGAACACAGAATTTTAACCCTGAAACTGATGCCTGGTCCTGTAGACAGAGTGTCAGCATCGGAGACACCCAGGGATCTCCCAACACGGAAACACAATTTCACAGTCACAGTCACATCAGAGCTAGACCTTAAGTCTTATAATTAACTTATTCTTTCTGTACTAGAGCCCGAACCAGTAATTCTAACCCTAGCCATGACTCTTGGACATGCCGCTTAATCGTATCCATTGGCATCACTCACGCTTCATCGTAATCCTTTACCTCAATCCCGCACTTGCCCTCCCATCAGAGAGACACCTGAAGCCTTTCCATAACCCTATCCTTCCTGTACACCTTACAGAACAAAACTAAACTTACTCTAGCCCTTGGAACTGTACCTGAACCGACACCATCAGCTTCAACGTCTGTCATGCCGCACCATAAGCCTGAATCTCAAGGTTGCCGTCACCCGCACGTCAGGGACAGATGCGAACTCTAAATGTAACTGCATAATCCTGTCAATCTTACTGAACACCTAACCCTAACCCTAGTGCCAAGCCCTGGACTAGATTTTTCACCCGCAGCAATGATGTCAACTACGACACATCTTAATTCGGAGCTTGAATCTCACACTCGCACTGACATCAGAAGAGAACCCTAATTCTTTCGGAAACCGTCTTTTCCGCACTGATTTTCTCTTACAGATACCCCTAAGTGTATCCCAGGCCCCTTTCACTGAACCGACACCATCAGCATCGACGTCTGTCATTCCTCCCCATAATCCTGAAGCTCGTTCTGGATGCTGCCCTCATGTCAGAGTCGGATCAGTACTCTAACTGTCACTCGATCTGCAGCATACTCCTTACCTTACAACTAATGCTGACCCTATCCCTGGTACCGGGATCTGACACTTCACCTTCATCATTGTTGTGACCCTCACTTCACCTTAAACTTAAACTTATTATTGCACTCACCCTCACATCAGAGGCGGATCCAAATTCTAACTGCAACCCTACTTCACCCGTACTCCTTATCAAACCCATAACCCTACCCTAGATCTGAACCTTGAATCAGATTATTCACCTTCATCGTTGCTACCCACTATGACACACTTAATGGTGTGACTCGATCTCACACTCGCCCTCAATTTAGAATTGCACCCTAATTCTGTCCATAACCATATTATCTGCATAAACCTGCATAGACCTTTCCTTACAGAAAACTCTAACCCTAGAACAGGTTCCTTTACCTGCATGCTCACCACCAGCATTGATGTCACCGATGCCATACCTTAATGATGAAGTCCAAACTGGCCTTCACCCACACGTCAGAGTAGGATCCTCTATCTAAACATAACCACATCCACGGCATAAACTCAAACAATTCCCTATCCCTAACCCTAGCACATACCTGTGGCCTGACCATCCATAATCTCCGTGGATGTGACCCTTGCCTCATTGTAAGCCTGCGACTGAATTGGACAGTTGCCCTAACCTTGCAGAAGGACCCTCAGTCTAAACGTACCAATACCCTGCCCCTACGGCTTTCCAAAATCCTAACCCTTACCCTAGCCCTGGCTCGTGGTTCTGACACCTCACCTTGACCATTGACGTCAACCATGCCTCACCATAAACCTGATCCACCATCTTGCACTCCCTTTCTCATCAGAACTAGAAGCCAACTCTATCCATAAAGCTACTGTCTCTGCATACCAGAGAGAACAAAAATTTTAACTCTAAAACTGGTGCCTGGACCTATACACAAAGCGTCATTATCACAAACACCCAGGGATCTCCTCAACACGGAAACGCAAATTCACACTCGCCCTCACATCAGAGGTAGACCCTAACCCTAATAATTAACTTATCCTTTCTGCACAACAGCCCTAACCTCTATATTCAAAGCCTAGCCATGACTCTTGGACCTGCCCCTTCACCATAACCGTTGGCATCACCTGCGCTTCATCGTAATCTTAATCTTCAATCCCGAACGTGCCCTCCCATCGGAGAGAAACTCGAAATTTTTCCATAAACCTATCCTTCTTCTACACCTTACAGAACACAATAAACTTACTCTAGCCCTCGGCATTTTACCTGATCCAAAACCAACAGCCTCAATGTCTGTCTTGCCGCACCATAAGCCTGAAGCTCAAGGTGGCCCTCGCCCTCACTTCAGGGTCAGATGCAAACTCTAAATGTTACTCCACATTCCTGTAAATCTTACTGAACACCTAACCCTAACCCTAGCGCGAAGCCTTGGACTAGATTCTTCACCTACAACATTGATGGCAACTAAGACACATCTTAACTCGGAGCCTGAATTTCACATTCTCAATCACAACAGAAGAGAACCCTTATTCTCTCGGTAGCCGTCTCTTCCGCAGAGATTTTCTCTTACAGATAGCCCTAACCCTCTCCCAGGACCCTTTCACTGAACCGCTACCATCAGCATCGACGTCTGTCATTCGTTCCCACAACCCTGAAGCTCGTTCTGGCCACTGCCCTCTTGTCAGAGTCGGATCAGAACGCTAAATGTCACTCAATTTTCCGCAGACTCCTTACCTTACAACTAATGCCAACCCTATCCCTGGTGCCAGGATCTGACACTTCACCTTCATCATTGATGTCACACTCACTTCTCCTTAAACCTTAAACTTATTCTTGCACAAAACCTCACATCAGAGGTGGATCCGAATTCTAACTGCAACCCTATCTCACCCGTACTCCTTATCGAACACATAACCCTAACCCTAGATCTGACACTTGAACCAGAATCTTCACCTTCACCATTGCTATCAACTATGACTCCCTTAATCCTCTGACTCGATCTCACACTCACACTCAATTCAGAATTTTTCGCAAATTCTGTCCATAACCATATTTTCTGCATAGACCTTTCCTTACAGAAAACCCTAACCCTAGCCCCGGATCCTTAACCTGAATGCTCACCGTCAGCATCGGTGTCACCGATGCCACATCTTGATGATGAAGTCCAAGCTGGCCTTCACCCACACGTCAGAGTAGGATGCTTAATCTAAACATAACCACATCCACCGCATAAACTTTAGACAATTGCCTAACCATAACCCTAGCACATTCCTGTGACCTGAGCCTCAAAAATCATCATGGACGTCACCCTTGCCTCACTGCGACTCAGTTGGACAGTTGCCCTAAACTTGAAGAAGGACCCTCAGTCTAAACGTACCAATTGCCTGCCCCTACAGCTTTCCAAAAACCTAACCCTAACACTTCCCCTGGCTCGGGTTCCTGAGACCTCACCTTGACCATTGACGTCATCCATGCCTCACCATAAACCTGATCCACCATCTTGCGCACCCTGTCACATCAGACTCAGAAGCTAACTCTATCCGTAAAGAGAATGTTTCTGTATACCAGAGAGAACACAGAATTTTAACCCTGAAACTGATGCCTGGTCCTGTAGACAGAGTGTCAGCATCGGAGACACCCAGGGATCTCCCAACACGGAAACACAATTTCACAGTCACAGTCACATCAGAGCTAGACCTTAAGTCTTATAATTAACTTATTCTTTCTGTACTAGAGCCCGAACCAGTAATTCTAACCCTAGCCATGACTCTTGGACATGCCGCTTAATCGTATCCATTGGCATCACTCATGCTTCATCGTAATCCTTTACCTCAATCCCGCACTTGCCCTCCCATCAGAGAGAAACCTGAAGCCTTTCCATAACCCTATCCTTCCTGTACACCTTACAGAACAAAACTAAACTTACTCTAGCCCTTGGAACTGTACCTGAACCGACACCATCAGCTTCAACGTCTGTCATGCCGCACCATAAGCCTGAATCTCAAGGTTGCCGTCACCCGCACGTCAGGGACAGATGCGAACTCTAAATGTAACTGCATAATCCTGTCAATCTTACTGAACACCTAACCCTAACCCTAGTGCCAAGCCCTGGACTAGATTTTTCACCCGCAGCAATGATGTCAACTTCGACACATCTTAATTCGGAGCTTGAATCTCACACTCGCACTGACATCAGAAGAGAACCCTAATTCTTTCGGAAACCGTCTTTTCCGCACTGATTTTCTCTTACAGATACCCCTAAGCGTATCCCAGGCCCCTTTCACTGAACCGACACCATCAGCATCGACGTCTGTCATTCCTCCCCATAATCCTGAAGCTCGTTCTGGACGCTGCCCTCATGTCAGAGTCGGATCAGTACTCTAACTGTCACTCGATCTGCAGCATACTCCTTACCTTAAAACTAATGCTGACCCTATCCCTGGTACCGGGATCTGACACTTCACCTTCATCATTGTTGTGACCCTCACTTCACCTTAAACTTAAACTTATTATTGCACCCACCCTCACATCAGAGGCGGATCCGAATTCTAACTGCAACCCTACTTCACCCGTACTCCTTATCAAACCCATAACCCTACCCTAGATCTGAACCTTGAATCAGATTATTCAACTTCATCGTTGCAACCCACTATGACACCCTTAATGGTGTGACTCGATCTCACACTCGCCCTCAATTTAGAATTGCACCCTAATTCTGTCCATAATCATATTATCTGCATAAACCTGCATAGACCTTTCCTTACAGAAAACTCTAACCCTAGAACAGGTTCCTTTACCTGCGTGCTCACCACCAGCATTGATGTCACCGATGCCATACCTTAATGATGAAGTCCAAACTGGCCTTCACCCACACGTCAGAGTATTATCCTCTATCTAAACATAACCACATCCACGGCATAAACTAAAACAATTCCCTACCCTAACCCTAGCACATACCTGTGGCCTGACCATCCATAATCTCCATGGATGTGACCCTTGCCTCATTGTAAGCCTGCGACTGAATTGGACAGTTGCCCTAACCTTGCAGAAGGACCCTCAGTCTAAACGTACCAATACCCTGCCCCTACGGCTTTCCAAAATCCTAACCCTAACCCTAGCCCTGGTTCGTGGTACTGACACCTCACCTTGACCATTGACGTCAACCATGCCTCACCGTAAACCTGATCCACCATCTTGCACTCCCTTTCTCATCAGAACTAGAAGCCAACTCTATCCATAAAGCCACTGTCTCTGCATACCAGAGAGAACAAAAAATTTTAACTCTAAAACTGGTGCCTGGACCTATACACAAAGCGTCATTATCTCAAACACCCAGGGATCTCCTCAACACGGAAACGCAAATTCACACTCGCACTCACATCAGAGGTAGACCCTAACCCTAATAATTAACTTATCCTTTCTGCACAACAGCCCTAACCTCTATATTCAAAGCCTAGCCATGACTCTTGGACCTGCGCCTTCAGCATAACCATTGGCATCACCTGCGCTTCATCGTAATCCTAATCTTCAATCCCGAACGTGCCCTCCCATCGGAGAGAAACTCGAAATTTTTCCATAAACCTATCCTTCTTCTACACCTTACAGAGCACAATAAACTTACTCTAGCCCTCGGCATTTTACCTGATCCAAAACCAACAGCCTCAATGTCTGTCTTGCCGCACCATAAGCCTGAAGCTCAAGGTGGCCCTCGCCCTCACTTCAGGGTCAGATGCAAACTCTAAATGTTACTCCACATTCCTGTAAATCTTCCTGAACACCTAACCCTAACCCTAGCGCGAAGCCTTGGACTAGATTCTTCACCTACAACATTGATGTCAACTAAGACACATCTTAACTCGGAGCCTGAATTTCACATTCTCAATCACAACAGAAGAGAACCCTTATTCTCTCGGTAACCGTCTCTTCCGCAGAGATTTTCTCTCACAGATAGCCCTAACCCTCTCCCAGGACCCTTTCACTGAACCGCTACCATCAGCATCGACGTCTGTCATTCGTTCCCACAACCCTGAAGCTCGTTCTGGCCACTGCCCTCTGGTCAGAGTCGGATCAGAACGCTAAATGTCACTCAATTTTCCGCAGACTCCTTACCTTACAAACTAATGCCAACCCTATCCCTGGTGCCAGGATCTGACACTTCACCTTCATCATTGATGTCACACTCACTTCACCTTAAACCTTAAACTTATTCTTGCACAAAACCTCACATCAGAGGTGGATCCGAATTCTAACTGCAACCCTATCTCACCCGTACTCCTTATCGAACACATAACCCTAACCCTAGATCTGACCCTTGAACCAGAATCTTCACCTTCACCGTTGCTATCAACTATGACTCGCTTAATCCTCTGAGTCGATCTCACACTCACACTCAATTCAGAATTTTTCGCAAATTCTGTCCATAACCATATTTTCTGCATAGACCTTTCCTTACAGAAAACCCTAACCCTAGCCCCGGATCCTTAACCTGAATGCTCACCGTCAGCATTGGTGTCACCGATGCCACATCTTGATGATGAAGTCCAAGCTGGCCTTCACCCAACCGTCAGAGTAGGATGCTTAATCTAAACATAACCACATCCACCGCATAAACTTTAGACAATTGCCTAACCCTAACCCTAGCACATTCCTGTGACCTGAGCCTCCAAAATCATCATGGACGTCACCCTTGCCTCACTGCGACTCAATTGGACAGTTGCCCTAAACTTGGAGAAGGACCCTCAGTCTAAACGTACCAATTGCCTGCCCCTACAGCTTTCCAAAAACCTAACCCTATCACTACCCCTGGCTCGTGGTCCTGACACCTCACCTTGACGATTGACGTCATACGTGCCTCACCATAAACCTGATCCACCATCTTGCGCACCCTGTCTCATCAGACTCAGAGGCTAACTCTATCCGTAAAGAGAATGTTTCTGTATACCAGAGAGAACACAGAATTTTAACCCTGAAACTGATGCCTGGACCTGTATACAGAGTGTCAGCATCGGAGACACCCAGGGATCTCCCAACACGGCAACACAATTTCACAGTCACAGTCACATCAGAGCTAGACCTTAAGTCTTATAATTAACTTATTCTTTCTGTACTAGAGCCCGAACCAGTAATTCTAACCCTAGCCATGACTCTTGGACATGCCCCTTAATCGTAACCATTGGCATCACTCACGCTTCATCGTAACCCTTTACCTCAATCCCGCACTTGCCCTCCCATCAGAGAGAAACCTGAAGCCTTTCCATAACCCTATCCTTCCTGTACACCTTACAGAACAAAACTAAACTTACTCTAGCCCTTGGGACTATACCTGAACCGACACCGCAAGCTTCAACGTCTGTCATGCCGCACCATAAGCCTGAATCTCAAGGTCGCCGTCACCCTCACGTCAGGGACAGATGCGAACTCTAAATGTAACTGCATAATCCTGTCAATCTTACTGAACACCTAACCCTAACCCTAGTGTCACGCCCTGGACTAGATTTTTCACCCGCAGCAATGTTGTCAACTACGACACATCTTAATTCGGAGCTTGAATCTCACACTCGCACTGACATCAGAAGAGAACCCTAATTCTTTCGGAAACCGTCTTTTCCGCACTGATTTTCTCTTATAGATAACCCTAAGCGTATCCCAGGCCCCTTTCACTGAATCGCCACCATCAGCATCGACGTCTGTCATTCCTCCCCATAATCCTGAAGCTCGTTCTGGACGCTGCCCTCATGTCAGATTCGGATCAGTACTCTAACTGTCACTCAATCTGCAGCATACTCCTTACCTTACAACTAATGCTGACCCTATCCCTGGTACCGGGATCTGACACTTCACCTTCATCATTGTTGTGACCCTCACTTCACCTGAAACTTAAACTTATTCTTGCACTCACCCTCACATCAGAGGCGGATCCGAATTCTAACTGCAACCCTACTTCACCCGTACTCCTTATCAAACCCATAACCCTACCCTAGATCTGAACCTTGAATCAGATTATTCACCTTCATCGTTGCTACCCACTATGACACCCTTAATGGTGTGACTCGATCTCACACTCGCCCTCAATTTAGAATTGCACCCTAATTCTGTCCATAACCATATTATCTGCATAAACCTGCATAGACCTTTCCTTACAGAAAACTCTAACCCTAGAACAGGTTCCTTTACCTGCATGCTCACCACCAGCATTGATGTCACCGATGCCATACCTTAATGATGAAGTCCGAACTGGCCTTCACCCACACGTCAGAGTGGATCCTCTATCTAAACATAACCACATCCACGGCATAAACTAAAACAATTCCCTATCCCTAACCCTAGCACATACCTGTGGCCTGACCATCCATAATCTCCATGGATGTGACCCTTGCCTCATTGTAAGCCTGCGACTGAATTGGACAGTTGCCCTAACCTTGCAGAAGGACCCTCAGTCTAAACGTACCAATACCCTGCCCCTACGGCTTTCCAAAATCCTAACCCTAACCCTAGCCCTGGCTCGTGGTCCTGACACCTCACCTTGACCATTGACGTCAACCATGCCTCACCATAAACCTGATCCACCATCTTGCACTCCCTTTCTCATCAGAACTAGAAGCCAACTCTATCCATAAAGCCAATGTCTCTGCATACCAGAGAGAACAAAAAATTTTAACTCTAAAACTGGTGCCTGGACCTATACACAAAGCGTCATTATCACAAACACCCAGGGATCTCCTCAACACGGAAACGCAAATTCACACTCGCACTCACATCAGAGGTAGACCCTAACCCTAATAATTAACTTATCCTTTCTGCACAACAGCCCTAACCTCTATATTCAAAGCCTAGCCATGACTCTTGGACCTGCCCCTTCACCATAACCATTGGCATCACCTGCGCTTCATCGTAATCCTAATCTTCAATCCCGAACGTGCCCTCCCATCGGAGAGAAACTCGAAATTTTTCCATAAACCTATCCTTCTTCTACACCTTACAGAGCACAATAAACTTACTCTAGCCCTCGGCATTTTACCTGATCCAAAACCAACAGCCTCAATGTCTGTCTTGCCGCACCATAAGCCTGAAGCTCAAGGTGGCCCTCGCCCTCACTTCAGGGTCAGATGCAAACTCTAAATGTTACTCCACATTCCTGTAAATCTTACTGAACACCTAACCCTAACCCTAGCGCGAAGCCTTGGACTAGATTCTTCACCTACAACATTGATGTCAACTAAGACACATCTTAACTCGGAGCCTGAATTTTACATTCTCAATCACAACAGAAGAGAACCCTTATTCTCTCGGTAACCGTCTCTTCCGCAGAGATTTTCTCTCACAGATAGCCCTAACCCTCTCCCAGGACCCTTTCACTGAACCGCTACCATCAGCATCGACGTCTGTCATTCGTTCCCACAACCCTGAAGCTCGTTCTGGCCACTGCCCTCTTGTCAGAGTCGGATCAGAACGCTAAAAGTCACTCTATTTTCCGCAGACTCCTTACCTTACAACTAATGCCAACCCTATCCCTGGTGCCAGGATCTGACACTTCACCTTCATCATTGATGTCACACTCACTTCACCTTAAACCTGAAACTTATTCTTGCCCAAAACCTCACATCAGAGGTGGATCCGAATTCTAACTGCAACCCTATCTCACCCATACTCCTTATCGAACACATAACCCTAACCCTAGACCTGACCCTTGAACCAGAATCTTCACCTTCACCGTTGCTATCAACTGTGACTCCCTTAATCCTCTGACTCGATCTCACACTCACACTCAATTCAGAATTTTTCGCAAATTCTGTCCATAACCATATTTTCTGCATAGACCTTTCCTTACAGAAAACCCTAACCCTAGCCCCGGATCCTTAACCTGAATGCTCACCGTCAGCATTGGTGTCACCGATGCCACATCTTGATGATGAAGTCCAAGCTGGCCTTCACCCACACGTCAGAGTAGGATGCTTAATCTAAACATAACCACATCCACCGCATAAACTTTAGACAATTGCCTAACCCTAACCCTAGCACATTCCTGTGACCTGAGCCTCCAACATCATCATGGACGTCACCCTTGGCTCACTGCGACTCAATTGGTCCGTTGCCCTAAACTTGGAGAAGGACCCTCAGTCTAAACGTACCAATTGCCTGCCCCTACAGCTTTCCAAAGACCTAACCCTAACACTACCCCTGGCTCGGGCTCCTGAGACCTCCCCTTGACCATTGACGTCATCCATGCCTCACCATAAACCTGATCCACCATCTTGCGCACCCTGTCACATCAGACTCAGAAGCTAACTCTATCCGTAAAGAGAATGTTTCTGTATACCAGAGAGAACACAGAATTTTAACCCTGAAACTGATGCCTGGACCTGTATACAGAGTGTCAGCATCGGAGACACCCAGGGATCTCCCAACACGGAAACACAATTTCACAGTCACAGTCACATCAGAGCTAGACCTTAAGTCTTATAATTAACTTATTCTTTCTGTACTTGAGCCCGAACCAGTAATTCTAACCCTAGCCATGACTCTTGGACATGCCCCTTAATCGTAACCATTGGCATCACTCACGCTTCATCGTAATCCTTTACCTCAATCCCGCACTTGCCCTCCCATCAGAGAGAAACCTGAAGCCTTTCCATAACCCAATCCTTCCTGTACACCTTACAGAACAAAACTAAACTTACTCTAGCCCTTGGGACTATACCTGAACCGACACCATCAGCTTCAACGTCTGTCATGCCGCACCATAACCCTGAATCTCAAGGTCGCCGTCACCCTCACATCAGGGACAGATGCGAACTCTAAATATAACGGCATAATCCTGTCAATCGTACTGAACACCTAACCCTAACCCTAGTGTCACGCCCTGGACTAGATTTTTCACCCGCAGTAATGATGTTAACTACGACACATCTTAATTCGGAGCTTGAATCTCACACTCGCACTGACATCAGAAGAGAACCCTAGTTCTTTCGGAAACCGTCTTTTCCGCACTGATTTTCTCTTACAGATAACCCTAAGCGTATCCCAGGCCCCTTTCACTGAACCGCCACCATCAGCATCGACGTCTGTCATTCCTCCCCATAATCCTGAAGCTCGTTCTGGACGCTGCCCTCATGTCAGATTCGGATCAGTACTCTAACAGTCACTCAATCTGCAGCATACTCCTTACCTTACAACTAATGCTGACCCTATCCCTGGTACCGGGATCTGACACTTCACCTTCATCATTGTTGTGACCCTCACTTCACCTGAAACTTAAACTTATTCTTGCACTCACCCTCACATCAGAGGCGGATCCGAATTCTAACTGCAACCCTACTTCACCCGTACTCCTTATCAAACCCATAACCCTACCCTAGATCTGAACCTTGAATCAGATTATTCACCTTCATCGTTGCTACCCACTATGACACCCTTAATGGTGTGACTCGATCTCACACTCGCCCTCAATTTAGAATTGCACCCTAATTCTGTCCATAACCATATTATCTGCATAAACCTGCATAGACCTTTCCTTACAGAAAACTCTAACCCTAGAACAGGTTCCTTTACCTGCATGCTCACCACCAGCATTGATGTCACCGATGCCATACCTTAATGATGAAGTCCGAACTGGCCTTCACCCACACGTCAGAGTGGATCCTCTATCTAAACATAACCACATCCACGGCATAAACTAAAACAATTCCCTATCCCTAACCCTAGCACATACCTGTGGCCTGACCATCCATAATCTCCATGGATGTGACCCTTGCCTCATTGTAAGCCTGCGACTGAATTGGACAGTTGCCCTAACCTTGCAGAAGGACCCTCAGTCTAAACGTACCAATACCCTGCCCCTACGGCTTTCCAAAATCCTAACCCTAACCCTAGCCCTGGCTCGTGGTCCTGACACCTCACCTTGACCATTGACGTCAACCATGCCTCACCATAAACCTGATCCACCATCTTGCACTCCCTTTCTCATCAGAACTAGAAGCCAACTCTATCCATAAAGCCAATGTCTCTGCATACCAGAGAGAACAAAAAATTTTAACTCTAAAACTGGTGCCTGGACCTATACACAAAGCGTCATTATCACAAACACCCAGGGATCTCCTCAACACGGAAACGCAAATTCACACTCGCACTCACATCAGAGGTAGACCCTAACCCTAATAATTAACTTATCCTTTCTGCACAACAGCCCTAACCTCTATATTCAAAGCCTAGCCATGACTCTTGGACCTGCCCCTTCACCATAACCATTGGCATCACCTGCGCTTCATCGTAATCCTAATCTTCAATCCCGAACGTGCCCTCCCATCGGAGAGAAACTCGAAATTTTTCCATAAACCTATCCTTCTTCTACACCTTACAGAGCACAATAAACTTACTCTAGCCCTCGGCATTTTACCTGATCCAAAACCAACAGCCTCAATGTCTGTCTTGCCGCACCATAAGCCTGAAGCTCAAGGTGGCCCTCGCCCTCACTTCAGGGTCAGATGCAAACTCTAAATGTTACTCCACATTCCTGTAAATCTTACTGAACACCTAACCCTAACCCTAGCGCGAAGCCTTGGACTAGATTCTTCACCTACAACATTGATGTCAACTAAGACACATCTTAACTCGGAGCCTGAATTTTACATTCTCAATCACAACAGAAGAGAACCCTTATTCTCTCGGTAACCGTCTCTTCCGCAGAGATTTTCTCTCACAGATAGCCCTAACCCTCTCCCAGGACCCTTTCACTGAACCGCTACCATCAGCATCGACGTCTGTCATTCGTTCCCACAACCCTGAAGCTCGTTCTGGCCACTGCCCTCTTGTCAGAGTCGGATCAGAACGCTAAAAGTCACTCTATTTTCCGCAGACTCCTTACCTTACAACTAATGCCAACCCTATCCCTGGTGCCAGGATCTGACACTTCACCTTCATCATTGATGTCACACTCACTTCACCTTAAACCTGAAACTTATTCTTGCCCAAAACCTCACATCAGAGGTGGATCCGAA
The DNA here is from genome assembly GCF_040802235.1 of Manis javanica. Classification (NCBI taxonomy): domain Eukaryota; kingdom Metazoa; phylum Chordata; class Mammalia; order Pholidota; family Manidae; genus Manis; species Manis javanica. Next base: position 34,592,132 of record NC_133169.1, on the reverse strand, counting down.
TTCTAACTGCAACCCTATCTCACCCATACTCCTTATCGAACACATAACCCTAACCCTAGACCTGACCCTTGAACCAGAATCTTCACCTTCACCGTTGCTATCAACTGTGACTCCCTTAATCCTCTGACTCGATCTCACACTCACACTCAATTCAGAATTTTTCGCAAATTCTGTCCATAACCATATTTTCTGCATAGACCTTTCCTTACAGAAAACCCTAACCCTAGCCCCGGATCCTTAACCTGAATGCTCACCGTCAGCATTGGTGTCACCGATGCCACATCTTGATGATGAAGTCCAAGCTGGCCTTCACCCACACGTCAGAGTAGGATGCTTAATCTAAACATAACCACATCCACCGCATAAACTTTAGACAATTGCCTAACCCTAACCCTAGCACATTCCTGTGACCTGAGCCTCCAACATCATCATGGACGTCACCCTTGGCTCACTGCGACTCAATTGGTCCGTTGCCCTAAACTTGGAGAAGGACCCTCAGTCTAAACGTACCAATTGCCTGCCCCTACAGCTTTCCAAAGACCTAACCCTAACACTACCCCTGGCTCGGGCTCCTGAGACCTCCCCTTGACCATTGACGTCATCCATGCCTCACCATAAACCTGATCCACCATCTTGCGCACCCTGTCACATCAGACTCAGAAGCTAACTCTATCCGTAAAGAGAATGTTTCTGTATACCAGAGAGAACACAGAATTTTAACCCTGAAACTGATGCCTGGACCTGTATACAGAGTGTCAGCATCGGAGACACCCATTGATCACCCAACACGGAAACACAATTTCACAGTCACAGTCACATCAGAGCTAGACCTTAAGTCTTATAATTAACTTATTCTTTCTGTACTAGAGCCCGATCCAGTAATTCAAACCCTAGCCATGACTCTTGGACATGCCCCTTAATCGTAACCATTGGCATCACTCACGCTTCATCGTAATCCTTTACCTCAATCCCGCACTTGCCCTCCCATCAGAGAGAAACCTGAAGCCTTTCCATAACCCTATCCGTCCTGTACACATTACAGAACAAAACTAAACTTACTCTAGCCCTTGGGACTATACCTGAACCGACACCATCAGCTTCAACGTCTGTCATGCCGCACCATAAGCCTGAATCTCAAGGTCGCCATCACCCTCACGTCAGGGACAGATGCGAACTCTAAATGTAACGGCATAATCCTGTCAATCGTACTGAACACCTAACCCTAACCCTAGTGCCAAGCCCTGGACTAGATTTTTCACCCGCAGCAATGATGTCAACTACGACACATCTTAATTCGGAGCTTGAATCTCACACTCGCACTGACATCAGAAGAGAACACTAGTTCTTTCGGAAACCGTCTTTTCCGCACTGATTTTCTCTTACAGATAACCCTAAGCGTATCCCAGGCCCCTTTCACTGAACCGCCACCATCAGCATCGACGTCTGTCATTCCTCCTCATAATCCTGAAGCTCGTTCTGGACGCTGACCTCATGTCAGAGTCGGATCAGTACTCTAACTGTCACTCAATCTGCAGCATACTCCTTACCTTAACAACTAATGCTGACCCTATCCCTGGTACCGGGATCTGACACTTCACCTTCATCATTGTTGTGACCCTCACTTCACCTTAAACTTAAACTTATTCTTGCACTCACCCTCACATCAGAGGCGGATCCGAATTCTAACTGCAACCCTACTTCACCCGTACTCCTTATCAAACCCATAACCCTACCCTAGATCTGAACCTTGAATCAGATTATTCACCTTCATCGTTGCTACCCACTATGACACCCTTAATGGTGTGACTCGATCTCACACTCGCCCTCAATTTAGAATTGCACCCTAATTCTGTCCATAACCATATTATCTGCATAAACCTGCATAGGCCTTTCCTTACAGAAAACTGTAACCCTGGAACAGGTTCCTTTACCTGCATGCTCACCACCAGCATTGATGTCACCGATGCCATACCTTAATGATGAAGTACAAACTGGCCTTCACCCACACGTCAGAGTAGGATCCTCTATCTAAACATAACCACATCCACGGCATAAACTAAAACAATTCCCTATCCCTAACCCTAGCACATACCTGTGGCCTGACCATCCATAATCTCCATGGATGTGACCCTTGCCTCATTGTAAGCCTGCGACTGAATTGGACAGTTGCCCTAACCTTGCAGAAGGACCCTCAGTCTAAACGTACCAATACCCTGCCCCTACGGCTTTCCAAAATCCTAACCCTAACCCTAGCCCTGGCTCGTGGTCCTGACACCTCACGTTGACCATTGACGTCAACCATGCCTCACCATAAACCTGATCCACCATCTTGCACTCCCTTTCTCATCAGACCTATAAGCCAACTCTATCCATAAAGCCAATGTCTCTGCATAACGGAGAGAACAAAAAATTTTAACTCTAAAACTGGTGCCTGGACCTATACACAAAGCGTCATTATCACAAACACCCAGGGATCTCCTCAACACGGAAACGCAAATTCACACTCGCACTCACATCAGAGGTAGACCCTAACCCTAATAATTAACTTATCCTTTCTGCACAACAGCCCTAACCTCTATATTCAAAGCCTAGCCATGACTCTTTGACCTGCCCCTTCACCATAACCATTGGCATCACCTGCGCTTCATCGTAATCCTAATCTTCAATCCCGAACGTGCCCTCCCATCGGAGAGAAACTCGAAATTTTTCCATAAACCTATCCTTCTTCTACACCTTACAGAACACAATAAACTTACTCTAGCCCTCGGCATTTTACCTGATCCAAAACCAACAGCCTCAATGTCTGTCTTGCCGCACCATAAGCCTGAAGCTCAAGGTGGCCCTCGCCCTCACTTCAGGGTCAGATGCAAACTCTAAATGTTACTCCACATTCCTGTAAATCTTACTGAACACCTAACCCTAACCCTAGCGCGAAGCCTTGGACTAGATTCTTCACCTACAACATTGATGTCAACTAAGACACATCTTAACTCGGAGCCTGAATTTCACATTCTCAATCACAACAGAAGAGAACCCTTATTCTCTCGGTAACCGTCTCTTCCGCAGAGATTTTCTCTCACAGATAGCCCTAACCCTCTCCCAGGACCCTTTCACTGAACCGCTACCATCAGCATCAACGTCTGTCATTCGTTCCCACAACCCTGAAGCTCGTTCTGGCCACTGCCCTCTTGTCAGAGTCGGATCAGAACGCTAAATGTCACTCTATTTTCCGCAGACTCCTTACCTTACAACTAATGCCAACCCTATCCCTGGTGCCAGGATCTGACACTTCACCTTCATCATTGATGTCACACTCACTTCACCTTAAACCTGAAACTTATTCTTGCCCAAAACCTCACATCAGAGGTGGATCCGAATTCTAACTGCAACCCTATCTCACCCATACTCCTTATCGAACACATAACCCTAACCCTAGACCTGACCCTTGAATCAGAATCTTCACCTTCACCGTTGCTATCAACTGTGACTCCCTTAATCCTCTGACTCGATCTCACACTCACACTCAATTCAGAATTTTTCGCAAATTCTGTCCATGACCATATTTTCTGCATAGACCTTTCCTTACAGAAAACCCTAACCCTAGCCCCGGATCCTTAACCTGAATGCTCACCGTCAGCATTGGTGTCACCGATGCCACATCTTGATGATGAAGTCCAAGCTGGCCTTCACCCACACGTCAGAGTAGGATGCTTAATCTAAACATAACCACATCCACCGCATAAACTTTAGACAATTGCCTAACACTAACCCTAGCACATTCCTGTGACCTGAGCCTCCAAAATCATCATGGACGTCACCCTTGCCTCACTGCGACTCAATTGGACAGTTGCCCTAAACTTGGAGAAGGACCCTCAGTCTAAACGTACCAATTGCCTGCCCCTACAGCTTTCCAAAAACCTAACCCTAACACTACCCCTGGCTCGGGATCCTGACACCTCACCTTGACCATTGACGTCATCCGTGCCTAACCATAAACCTGATCCACCATCTTGCGCACCCTGTCACATCAGACTCAGAAGCTAACTCTATCCGTACAGAGAATGTTTCTGTATACCAGAGAGAA